>NW_024426996.1:56635068-56674572 GCF_017311325.1 Ursus maritimus
ACACACACACACACACACACACACACATATACACACACACATATACATATACATGCTTCTCAGTAAGGATGCAATTACAGGGCTTACAACCATTCTTCAAGGCAGCGTTCTTTTTATTTCCCTACAGACTGATATTGTTTCTCTTTCCGATAGGATTTAATATAGTAGGATTTTGTATAGTGCTCAGAGTACTTTGCATGATGAGACATTGGCAACTGGGATTAACATCTTCATCTTGGCAAGTAGATTGATCAAATGGAGGAGGCTGGAACTTAGAGATTTCTAATTGATTGCAGGAACATAGACTCCCCTGTATAATGACATGACAGTGGTAAAGTTTTAGGGCTATAAATTTGGAACCAATTGGAGGAAAAGCTTCCCATGGTGTGGTGACCACCGGCAAAATACTGTGCATCAGGAAATCGGCCAGAAAAATGCTGTAGCTGTACCTTAAAATGGACCATATAATTTTACGGCCAGTGTAACATGTGTAGCTATGAAAGGTAAAATAATGAAAGGTAAAATAAAAAGAGGTAATTAAATATCACACTTCAGGGGCAAAAGAAGGGCTCCTCTTCTTTAATTGGTTCTTGTAAAAAATCATGTTTTAGTTTCTGTGCTTTAGTAAGATCTCTTTTATTTTCCTATTGCAAAGACATCATCTGTGGCTTTGTGCTGAAAATAGTTTGCAAATGTATTTGGAAAGACATGGTGTTTACACCAACACTTAGCACAATGTAAGCACTCAGGCAAACTGTGGCCTTCATTTATGTTTCAGATCACAGAAACTTGAGGGTATAAAATGTTCTACAATCTCATTTCTAATGTCATTTCTCTGTTTTTTGCTTCTACCTCCTAGTATAAGTCTTCTGAACACTTTCAAAATTTCATTGAAAATCTCATACAATTTTCTTTTTCTGGGAGCAACAAGGGATGGTATAATCCTGATATAAATTATGACCAATTTTAGGAAACTTTCAGAGTATAATTAAAAATTACAATTTAAAGGAAGTCCTACTTAGGTTTTTTTTAAGCCTCCAGTTATGTTTTAAAAAGGTGAAAGCGTTCCATTATTATGAAAAATTGTAAAAAAAATCTGACCACAAGTAGTGAAGTGGACCCAAATACTTGGTCTTCTATCAACTGTTATTTATTTTATGTAACATTGTAGTTTAAGAGAACCTTACAAATTATCTAGTGCACCTGTTCACCCAATGCATGAATGCAAAATGAAATAAGTTAAAAATAGATAATATGTGACGGTTAAATAAATAATAGACTAGATGGAATATACTGCATCTCTTACATGTCACTTAATTGGCTTCAACAATGATCTTATAGTCTCTCTTACGATGGGCTGTTGCACTATTGCCAAAACACTTTATAATAGTAATTTTTTATTGAATGTTAACTGTATGTGAGAAGCTATATTTGATCATTTATCTGCTTCAACTCAATTAATTGCCACAATACATTTGCATTATTGATATAATCATTTCTCTTTATAGGTAAATGAATTGAAACAAGGAAAGCTAAGTATCTCGTCCAAGGTCATCCACTACTTCATGTTAGAGTTGGGATTCACTCTCAGATTGGATTCAAAAACTCTTACTCTTAATCACTGTTACAAACCTGCCCTCAAATTTATTCACTGTGGTCCAGCTCTTGTGCAGATACCAATAACCCAAAGTAGACTTAAAGCTCTTTAGCAGAAGGGGAGCCAGGGTGGCTCAGTTGGTTAAGTGTCTGACTCTTGATTTCAGCTCAGGTCATGATCTCAGGGTCCTGGGATCGAGTCCTGTGCAGGGCTCTATGCTCAGCTCAGAGTCTACTTGTCTCCCTCTGCCTCTGCCCCTTCCCCTTCCCCTACTCACTCGAGTGCGCACTTGCATTCTCTTTTAAGTTAATAAATAAACCTTAAAAAAAAAAGCTCTTTAATGGAGAAAGCCACAATTTACCCACCTTTCCATGCCCATTCTCTATCACAGGTGCTCCCCCATAGGAGTCCTGCCACTTCCGGGCTCTGAAAAATTGGGCAAGAATTTATTTCATTCTGCCTCAATCATATCATCTGTAAAATGGGTAATAATTAACATCTATGCCTCACAGAGCAAAGGGAAGTATAAGAGAAAAGAGAACAAAAATGGGAAAAAAAATATCAGTAGGCATCTGAGTGTGGAAGCTTGGAAAACCACCCTGCTGGATTTGCTATGTAATAAAGCCTTGCCACAATCTCTCCATAGGCTGTAGGGCAAGACTTTCTCTTACAAATTCACATATGAAAGTATGAAAGAGGAAGAGAGAGAATTGACATATCTTAATTATTAATCAAGGTGAGAATGAGATCCTGGGATAGATCAAACAATAATCAGTTAATGGTTGCATATTAACAAGATATTTGATTAGCAGTCTCTAAAGTGGAGACTATTTCACCCCTTGGGGTGAAGAAAAAAATTTTAGAAATTCTATTCACGTTTACATTTATAGTTATAGTTACTTAGTTTGAAACTTAGAATAGTAAGGAAGCTTTGCCAACATTTATTATCTGAGGTTTTAAAATGAGCTTATAATACCTCAAACAATTTTAGATTGGAATAAAAATACACGTTAAGAATGCAAGCATCTTAAGAGTGGAGATATTATATTAGGTGTACCTTAAATAGCCCTTATAGAAGTAAAACTATCAGTAACAGATTACAAGATGATTCTTAGTTTCTATTTTCCTTGATTTTTGATAAAGGAATAATATGCTGTTCAGATAGAACAAAATCAAAGGAAATGATAAAAATGAAATGATTCTTAAGGCTCAAACTGTGTACTTGTCTCATTATTAACGATACACTATCCAGGTGTACACAGAACTCTACATAAGCTTAGGGAACAAAACAAATGACTTATATTGTGACTTGAGGGATGGAGTGAAAAAGAAAATAAAAATTCTTAAAACAATACGTTCTTTGCTGCCTATGAACTATAGCAAACTAGGGAAACTGTCATCAGCAATATGCTCTAGAGATAACCTTTAATCATTTCTCAGGATCACATGAACTTTGAAAATGTCAAGGAACAAGTACTATAGCCTTTTCAGAATGGAATTTGGGTGCCTGTAGTCATCCCAGGAAGAGTTTTTAAGAAATCACTGCTGTGTTTTTCAACAAATGATGTTAGGATATGAAATTGGATTTTTCTTTTGGATAGCTATGCAATTGAAAGACTTTCCTAGCCAATGTATTGAACTTCCTATCTGTCCCGTGGAATTTAAGAAAATGTAGTATTATATATGATATAGCTAGGTATTTTAATTGTATTAAGAAAGCAATGTTACAGTGAAAAGTAATTTTAAATTAATTGTAATAACTTGATTTATTCAAGGAGAAAAAGATCTTTCTCTGAATGCATCATTATATAAAATATATGGCTATTTCTGTGCTGTAGTAACATACTTCATACTAAAGTTTCATTTCTTTTTTGAATATTCATAACCAAACACAAATAAAACATGAAATGAATCTTTGAAAATATTTTGTTTTGCTCAATTGAACTGTGGCCTTAAAGCCCAAATAAATGAAAGATTATTACTATTATCATTAGTGCAAACTGCTTTGTGTCTTTGAGTAGTGAAATCAAGAAAAAAAATTGTGCAGTGTCACTGCATCAATTCTGCCTTAGAAGAGTTATATTCTAGACTAGATAGTGTTTTAAACAGTAGTCACCACATAAAATATTTTAGGCTGTCAAATTATTTATAGCAATAGCCTTATCATTAGGGTCTACCATACCTCACTTACATGGTTTTTAAGATGGAATCTAAAATTAAAAGTATACTATATATGCATATAACTTTATATAGATATAGATATTGCACAGATATATGCTTATAACTTTATGATAATTATAAGACAACATTTGATACATTGACAGTGGGTTTGAGCTAATAATTTCAGAAATATAAAATGACACATGATTCTATAATGAGGTTCATCACTCTTGGTATCTTCACATGACGGTTGCTGTGCTTAAATGTTTGTGTCTCCCCGAAATTCATAAGTTGAAATCCTAATGTCCCTTATGATGATATTAGGAAGTGGGGCCTTGGAGAAATGCTTAAGTTATGAGGGTGGAGCCCTCATAAGTGGGATCAGTACTTTTATAAAAGAGACCCCACAGAGCTCCCTTGTCCCTTCCAACAATGGAGGACACAGTGAGAAGTTGGCAGTCTATAACCCTTCACCAGAACCCAGCCATATTGGCACACTGATCTTGGACTCCAGCCTCCAGAACCGTGAGAAAGAAATTTCTGCCATTTGTAAACTATCCAGTCTGTGGTATTCTGCTATCAGCCCAGAATGGCTAAGACAAGTGTGTTCCTGCATTGGAAGCTTACCTAAGACAGAATCTAGTGACTAAATCAATGTTATGCACCTGGCATTCTCTGAGTAGAGAAACTTCTTCCCCATAGTTCTTACTTTCTCACTTAACCTGTTTTTACTAAGCATGCTTTTAAACAAAAATCGTTTTGCAAATAAAAAAGATCTTTCTCATGCATATAATGTAACAGTGGGACACACATAAAAAATGACTAATACAGTGACAATGTAACTGCTCATAGAAATAACAGCAGCTGCTCTTTAGGGAAGGGGTCCACTATGACCTCGATCAAACTTTCTTTCTTTTTTTTTTTTATTAACATTTGTATTTATTTTTTACTTTTTCTTTAAATTTTATACTCCTGTGTATTTATTTTTTTACTAATATTTGTTATATTAGTCACCATACAGTACATCCCCAGTTCTTGATGCAATGTTCCATGATTCATTACTTGCATATAACACCCAGTGCACCATGCAATATGTGCCCTCCTTAATACCCATCACCAGCCTATCCCAATCCCCCACCCCTCTCCCCTCTGAAGCATGAGAGACTGTGGACTCTGGGAAACAAATCAATCAAACTTTCTGGTAAGAATCTTTTAGGCCCATGATCTCCAATGTCACATTAAAAAAATTTTTTTTTCCAATGTCACATTTTTTGAGTGACAATTTTTGTTTTCAAATTACTTGATTGCAGATGAGTTAGGAAAAAGATCTCATGCACGGAGAGGCTAGTGTCTATCTCAGAGAGGGCAGACTGCCAATTGTTAAGAAGACAGCTAACACCCAAGATCTATTTCCATTTTGTGAAAGTACTGCTGGCCACATTCCCTCATCAATATCTAAGGGAGATAGAAGTGGAAGTTGGTCTTTTCTAAAGAAAATCACTCTACAAGATACAAGCTGTATCAGGACTGGCACTTTGAAGATTCTGTTTGAGGCATAAGCTTTGGATAGGAATATCTTTGTTAACTCTACTTTCCAGAGTTTCGTTATACATACACAGAAAAATGACACCACAGAAAGCATAAACTAGCAGATCCTACTTGTGGAACAGAAGAGTGTTTTATGGAATAATTTATACAGTCAAAAATAATAAAAAATGAAAAAAAAAAAACCCTGATATAGCCAACACTCAAATTAGAATTCACACATTATAATATGTTTGAAGTCCTGTAAGTCCCTTTCCCAAAAAAATTCACGTGTCTGACGAGAGCTAACCATGACCCTCATTTCCATGCCTTTTAATGCATATCTTTATATTTTACTATATTTTGCATGCCTACCACATTTCCTTTAAAATATCTTTAATTAATATACACTGTTTGCATTTTTATAATCTAAGTCCATGGCATCTTTATTTTAACGGTGCTTTCTTCACTCCACATTTGTTATATTTATTTATAGTGATCTATACAGCTATTGTTTATTTCATTTGACCTCAGTCTACTCTTGTACTGTATGAATAGTCTGCATTTACCTGTTATACTGGTGTGAGTTTAGTCCCCCTTTACTCACTTTTTAAATCTTGGATCTTTCTCTTACAGGCTTCCATGTTTCTCTGAGATTACATAATTATGTCACCTATTACTAGCTTATAGAATATGTACATCTTTACCTTTAACGAGTATTTTAGGAATATATTTTAGCAACACTCCAGTGGGTACTATAGGGAGGGTTTTAGAGTTGATGAATATTCTATTATATATTGTGGGCATAGATGAAAGTATTATTTCTGGAAACAGACATGTAAATCTATAATGAAACCGGAGATAAATAAACTTCTTACAATACACTGCCTTCAAATGCATTTACCTTTCAAAGTAATTGTTCACCAACATTCACAAAGCATAATTTCTGATTAAAATTCAGTAACATTTACTTGTATCACCAGTTTACTTGCTGATCCACTAATATTGTTAATTTGGTCAAATCTTAAAACATACTGGTAATGATTACATTTGCATTCATTAGTTTCATTTTATGTGTCTTTGAATATTAAATTATCTAAATTTTCAAAAGAATCTTAATCAGGTCTGAACAGAAATCTTAAACTTGTAAAATTGCTAATAGCTAGAGAAACATTTTTCAGTATAGATTTTCACTATTTTCTACACATTTGTGACTGCATTTACACTTAAAAATATTTCATTTGCCCTAACCCCACTGGACAAAATTAATTAAATATACCCAATTTTGGAAAATTAGTATGTCTTTTTAAAGATTGAGATTATACTTTTAGACATTTAACTTACAAATTTTCTTTCTTTTGAAAAATGAAGAATGGAAAATGTAGCACTAAGCACTTTTCTTCTGTACATGTCATGACAAATATTAGCACTGTGTACCTTCAGCATAAATGGAGTTGACAAATTGTCAGAACTCATAAATGCATAGAGGTAAAGAAATTGAAATTTAGTCCCATCCCTCCTTAAGAATACTTTTCCCCTTTCAATTATTAATAGGCACAGGTAGAAGTGAAGTGTTAATAGTAATGATTACAAAAAATATATATTGAATCAAGGTAATTAGAAACTTATTTATCTTTGTGTTTGTGTTTTGTTTTCAAGACTACTACTAGTTTGATTACCTCAAGCTTTTATTATTTAGTCAATTATCAGAGGGCTATTGTACAGTAATCAAAGAATTACAAATAACAATGATACCTGCCTTTTATTTATGTCAACATATCTGTACTAATATTTATACAGACAAAGGAGCAGTCATATTTCCCTAACTTCCACTCAGTTGAACTCTTCCAAGGAATTCAAAATCTTGACTTCTTGAAAAATTTGGCTGATCATGGATTTAAAATGTCTTTTCTTTATATCTCAGTGTTAAAGAATGTATTTTAGGTTCTTAAAATGTTACTGGGTAAATTTCAAACACAATTGTATAGCATGTGAATCTTACCCAGTGGTAGGCAGAATAACAGTCCTCAAAAATGTCTACAAATAATGGTCCTCAAAGAGGCTCAGATGTTTCTAATCTGTGAATGTGCTAATTTGTATGACAAAAGGAAATGACTTAAGATTGTGGGTGAAATTAATGTTGTTATTTAGCTGACCTTAAAATGGGGATATTATCCTATGTTACTTGAGTTAGACCAGTGTAATCACAATGATCTTTAAAAGTAGAGGAGGTAGGGGGCACCGGGATGGCTCAGTCGGTAGAGCAGGCGACTCCTGATCTCTCTCTGGGTTGCGAGTTCAAGCCCCATGTTGGGTGTAGAAATTACTTAAAAATAAAATCTTAAAAAAAAAAAGTGAAAGAGGTAGCAGAAAAGAATCAGAGAGATTGTCACATAAGCAGGACTTGGCCCAAGGTTGTTGGCTTTGAAAATAGAGGAAGAAGATAAGCCATGAGCCACAGAATGTGGGCAACCTCAAGAAACTAGAAAATGAATTTTCCCCTAGACCCTGAGAAGGAATGTATATCTGTTCACCCCTCAATTTTAGTCCAGTAAAATGCATTATGAACTTCTGACCTCCAGAAGTACGAAATAATGCATTTTTGTAAGCCATCACTAGCTTCTATATGAACAGTTCATTCCTACAGAGATAAGTGTTTCCTACTTATTTTGATCTGAAGATCCCAGCACACTCAAGCCAGCCAGTTGCAGGGTCTCAATGCTCCTCCCATAACACCTCACTGAATTCCAATGGATGAGTCTCTAAGACTAGGAAATGTAAGCCAAAGAATCTTTCTAGGGAAAATAAGCAATAAACCACCCTCCAGCATCTGTGTGTGTGTGTGTGTGTGTATGTGTGTGTGTGTGCGCGCACATGCGCAATCATGGGGAAATGTAAGTTTAAAAGACATTTAAATGAAATTCTAGAATCAGGGTAAATGGACTATTTCTTTTTTTTCTTTTTAAAGATTTTATTTATTTCTTTGAGAGAGAGATAGGGTCCATGGACCAGGGAGGGGCAGAGGAAGAAGGAGAAGCAGCCTCCCTGCTACACAGGGAGCCCAAGTGAGGCTCGATGCCAGGACCCTGGGATCATGACCTGAGCCGAAGGCAGATACTTAACTGACTGAGCCACCCAAGCATCCCTGGAATATTTCTTTAAATAAAGAAAATAAGACTACTGATGAGTTCCATGTCTCCAAAGGCATTGTTTAGCTTCTGAACCAGGAACATCTCATCAAATTTAATGGACACACACACACACACACACACACACCAAAGATGGTGGGAAAGAAAGAATGAACTTAGTAGATCTGGGTTGCTAAAGCCCTATATATTAAAATAAATAAATAAATAAATAAATAAATAAATAAAAGCCTATCTTTAGAACTGGCCTTTGGCTGGCTTCTGAGAAGTAACCTCAAGAGCTTTTACTATACTTTGTTTCAAAAGAGTATTTGTTGTATGCCTGTGGCCTTGGGTCATGTTCTATCAATTTGACCAGATGTTTGTCCTAACAATGTGATTTATGGTGAATGCCTGTTTTGGATTTGGGGTAAAAGGAGTCTGAGAAGTTGAAGTCAGTCACATGGCAGTATTTCACATATATCATCACACACTGTTGCTGGGAGAATTAAGTGCTTTTCTACATCACTCCACTGGTTGGTGTCCCCTGAAAGCTTGCACCGATTTATCTGAACTCACCCCGTGCATCTTTTTACTTTGCTGATTTTAAACTGTGTCCTTTTGTGTGATAAACCATAACCATGGGTATAACAGCTTTTCTAAGACTGGTGAGTTCTAGCAAATTATGAAGACTGAGGTAGGTCTTGAGGACCCCATTGTAGATGAGGAAAAGAATATTATACTGTAATGACACCAATTTTTCTCTTACTTACAAATAAAATGTAACTTGCTTATGAAATTCCTAGGTTCCAATTACTGTTCCCATGAAAACTTTAACACCAGTCCGTCAATTAAAGTGAAGTTAACCAAAAATTTAGAGCAGTGATTTTTTCCCCTTAGTTCTGTATGCTATATATAAAAGCAAAGATAATCACATTCGCTCAAAAATGAAAGCATTAAGGAAATTAGGGCAACAGGGTTTTTCTGCCACATACAGTATAAAATTTGATATTGATTTTTTCTATTTCCCACGGGAACACATCTTTAATTGTATAATGTGCATGGCAACTGGGGTCCTATATGTATAATTTCAATTTATAGTAAATTTTACAAAAGTATTTTTAAAGATGTGATGATATACAATCATGTATCAATGCTTAGCAGCACTGGGTTTCCTTCTAGACTGCGTTCATGTTTGGAGAGGCTCAAAAACTCTATTTCTCAGATGCCCTTGCAACTGGTTTTCTGGATGCACTTTAAGTTTGCTCAATCAGATAAACTTACATGAATAGATTCAGAACTGAATTAAGGGCAGAGGGGTCTGGAACTCGAGGCACCCCTTGTGCTGACCCAGATCAGGACAGAGAGAATGCAGTTACGTCATCTCAGCTCTCTGATTCTAAGTTGTTGGTTTGTTTGTTCGTTTGTTTCTGCAATGGAACCTGTGATCGTGGCAGAAGTAGTTTAATTTGGAAGGTGAAATCATTCCTGGAAGTGTGGCCAGAATCTTTTATAATCTACTTCCAATAATTTTATATCTTCCTAATATTTGATAGCAAATCCTTTTTGGTTTAGACGTGTTAGAAAAATTTCAATTGCCTGAAAGCAAACCCTAAATTCAAAGCATTCAATATTTGGAGGAAACAATTCACCTTTAATTTATGCCGTTTCACAGTTTTACTTGAAAAACTTTCAAAAAAGAAAAAAAAACCATAAATATTTCACAGAATTTTCATGCCAGTGTTTTCTTCTTCTTCAATAGAAATACAACCAATTGTGATGCCAATTTACCTAATGAATTCCCAACCTACCAGAGTGAGCTCTACTCACATAAAAGGCACAGTCAAAACCTATGTTCAGCTTTGTTCCAAAAGGCTCTTTATGTTTAGTTTAACAATACAGGAAACTCAAGATAAAATGAGATTATTAACTGGATATAGATAGTTCTCTGTTAAAACCATAAAACAGTTATGCCAACATGAGAGCCACTTTTATGTACCCACCTCCAACCATTTGTTTCTTCACCTCTGTCAGCATCTCTAGAGAGCATCAGCATCGATACATAACAGATCCATCCCATTTTCTGTAGCCGACAACAAAGAAACAGCCAGGAACACATGCTGAATCACAGGCCAGCAAAACTCCTGCTATTCTCTCTAACTCCTCCCTGCCTTAGGCACTTGCTAACCTAGAATTCTGAGTGAAGGACAACAATAACTCATAATTCTGCTTCAGGTAACTCCAAGGATTTCAGAGTTTGTAAAGCATCTAAGGAGTCAGATTGCGGATAAATCCAAGTCTCCAGAAACTCATACTCACAGAGTAATTTGCATTTCTATTCCTGTGACCTGTAAATAAAACTGAAGAGTCACTAGAATGAAAGCATGTTATCTTTGGGAAATTGTTTTATAAAATCGGCATGAGAGGGGCCTGAAGGGTCCTTGCAGTCTTGTAACATATGTTTTATAATCTTGTTGCCGAAGGAAGAACATGTTTGCTTATGTTCTGTCATTTACTTATACAAGAATTAGTTAAAATTCGATTCTGAAAATAATAAACGTAAGACTTTAAACTTCAATCTTCAATATATATTTAATTTCACTGATGAATGAGAAAAACACATATCCAGGAAACAGAGGCAGTTTTAGTTACCAGATAGTAACATGTGGGAATTGTACAAAATGTAATCAAAAAGCAAGATAGCAAATAGAGCTGTAATCTTTAAACAACCCAGGTAATATATGGAAGTTGAAAAAAAGAATAATGATAAAGTATTTTGAAATAGTGTTTGAACATTTAAGTTTGTGTCTCTAAATAACAAAGAATGTAAGAAAAATGGTATGTGTGCATCATCCCAACCCTAAGAATAAAGTATACTTGCAATCATCCGCAGTTTCTGATCACCATATCATACTATAAAGTGTCTCTTTCTCATGTAAGTCCCATTTTAAGTTGAACAGAAAAATCATTCAGGTACATTGACTTTGGATTTCCCCGCAGAATATAAGGAATGCTGTATTTGATTTAAGGGAAGAACTAAGGGAAAGAATTGATTAAGAGACAAATAGAGAGAATAATGCAATACAAGTCTAAGAAGAGATCATAAAATCTAAAATTATGGTAAAATTAAGCCTGTGTTTAAAAAACTAAGGCGGTTCGTTTTCGTCTTCTGTTATGTGCTAGACAAAGTACATAGGTCAGCAGAGCATTTTCTTGGTTTTGACATTTAGAGGGTGGGGACAGGGAAGCTGATTTTTTCCATCTCTGAAAGCTGACACAACTCCATTTAACCATCAGATCTCACCTGAATTTCTTCAGTAACTTTGCATCTGGGATCCTTGCCTCTGTTCCATGCTGCTATCTCTACAAAACAAAACAAAACAAAAACAACACAAAACAAAAACATTTCTGTTGCTCTTAGCATTCTCCTTTTAAAATAAACAACAACTTACTGCATCAGTTACAGTTTATTAAAATCTGTATATGGAACCCATGGTTCTGGAGAATAGATGCCATTACTTGACTTTGTTACACAAATGGCATTATCACTTAATCCCAGACTCATTCTGGATTGTTTGAGTTGTGTGTTGAAGTAGCAAGTTTTTTTCTTGGAAAACAATATTTACTTGAAAGTATGACTGATAGGCAAACTATGGTTATTCCTATTTGAATATTTTCAGAGTTTATTTTTTAAAAATCAAAGAAGTGCTCCTGTCACTTTGAGGAAAGAAAGAGACAGTGTTTGAAGTTAATGATAATTTGAAAATTAGATATTAGAATTTTGAGAAACTCATAATCTCTCACAAAATCTTTATATTTTTTAACACCTTAAAGACTTTTATATGATTTTTTATATTATTCTATAAAATATCTATGTTTGGAAGATCTGCCTACTTTCGGTGAGGCAGTACTTTCCAAATAATGAATTCAGGATGTTAAAAAATTAGTATAGATAAATAATCAAATAAAAGTCCAAGATAGACCAATGGATTGTTTATTTTATTAAGATTGTTTTTAAGAGAAGTTTTAGGCTCCTAGTAGGGGAAGGTACAGGGAGTTCCTTTATGTCCCCTGCCCCAACACATGCATAGCCTCTCCCATTAGCAACATCCCCTACCAGAGTGGTACATTTGTTACAATTAATGAACCAACCCCGCCACGTCATAATCACCCAACGCCCATAGCTGACTGTTCACTCTTGGTTTTGTGCATTCTGTGTGTTCATAGATGAAGGTCTAATGACACATTTCCACCATTATGGCATCATAGGAGTATTTTCACTGCTCTGAAAATCCTCTGTGTAACAACTATTTATCCCTCTCCTTCCCCATCTCTAGCAATCACTGATCATTTTACTATATCCATATTTTTGCCTTTTCCAGAATGTCATGTATTTGAAGTCATATAGTATGTGGACTTTTCTTTCGTATTGGCTTCTTTAATTTAGTAATATGCATTGAAGTCTCTTCCATGTCTTTCATGGCTTCATAACTCATTTCCTTTTAGTGCTGAGTAGCATCTTGTTGTCTTGATGGGATAAATTTTATTCACTCACTTATTGAAAGATCTAGGTTGCTTCCTAGTTTTGGCAAGTATGAATAGCTACTCTAAACATCTGTGTGCAGGTTTTTGTGTGGACATAAGTTTTTAACTTCCCAGGGTAAATAACAAGGAGTACAATTGTTGGATAGTATAATAAAAGTACATTTAGTTTTGCAGCAGGTATTTTATGAATATCAACAAATGGATTCTAAAGTTTATACAGAGAGGGAAAAGACCCAGAACAGCCAACCCAATATTGAAGAGGAAGAACAAAGTTGGTGGACTGACACTACCTGCCACTAAGACCTACTATAAAGCTACACTAATCAGCACAGTGTGGTATTGGTGAAAGATAGACAAATAGATCAATAGAATAGAATAAGGAACCCAGAAATAAACCCCAATAAATATAGTCAAATCATCTCTGACAAAAGATAAAAGGTATTACAATGGAGCAAAGATAATATCTTTAACAAATGGCACTAGAACGTACACATACATATGTAAAAATACGACCTGGAACTTATACTATTCACAAAAATTAACTTAAAATGGATCATAAACCTAAACATAAAGCACAAAACTATAAACTCCTAGAAGATAACACAGGGGAAATTCTCAATGACTTTGGGTATGATGATAACTTTTTATTCAGACACATAAATCTGATTTAAAAAATGCACCCAAGATCATAGCAGACAACTCATCAAAGAAGATGGCAAATAAGCATATGCAAAAATGTTCCACATCATATATCATCAGGGAAATTCAACTTAGAATAACAATGAGATACCACTACACAACTATTAAAATAGCCAAAATCTAGAACTCTGACAACACCAAATATTGGTGGGGATGTGGAGCAACAGGAACTCTCAATCAATGCAAAATGATACAATCACTTTAGAAGATTGGTAATATCTTACAGAATGAAACATACTCTTAACATACAATCCAGCAATTGTTCTCCTGGGTATTCTTCCAAAAGAATTTAAAATTTATGTCCACACAAAAGCCCAAACAAGGTGTTTATAACAGTTTTATTCATAATTTCTCAAATTTGAAAGCAACCAAGATGCCTTTCAGCAGGTGAATGGATAAATAAACTGTTGTACATCCAGACAGTGGACATTCAGCGCTAAAAGGAAATGAGCTCTTAAGCCATGAAAAGACATGGAGGAACCGGAAATGCACATTACTAATGTAAGTAAGACAATATGAAAAGTCTACACCTTGTATGATTCCAACTATATGACATCCTGGAAAAGACGAGAATATGGATATTGTAAAAAGTTCAGTGATTTCCAGGGTTTGGGGGGGATGGTTGAAGAGAGGACTAGGCAGAAAACAGATATTTAGGACAGTGAAAATACTCTGTATGATATTATAATGATGGATATATGTATTGTATGTTTTCCAAACCCATAGAATTCACAACACCAAGAGTGAACCCGAAGGTAAACTATGGACTTTCAGTGATTATGATGTGTGAATAGAAGTTCATCTTTGGTAAAAAAAAATGTACCATTCTGACAAGTATTGTTGACAATGGAGAAAGTTATATATATGTGGAGGAAGGAAGTACATGGGAGATCTCTGTACCTGTCTCTCAATTTTGTTGTAAGCCTAAATCATCTTTAAAATATAAAGTCTTTCAAAAAAGACTTTATATTCCAGGGGTGCCTGGATGGCTCAGTTGGTTAAGTGTCTGTCTTCAGCTCAGGTCATGGTTCCATGGTCCTGGGATCAAGTCCCACTTCACACTCCCTCCTCAGTGGGAAGCCTGCTTCTCTCTCTCCCTCTGCTGCTCCCCCTACTTGTGTGCTCTCTCTCTCTTCCTCTTTCTCTCTCTGTCAAATAAATTTATTTATTTATTTGATAGAGAGAGAGAGAGACAGCCAGCAAGAGAGGGAACACAAGCAGGGGGAGTGGGAGGGGAAGAAGCAGGCTCCCAGCGGAGGAGCCCAAGGGAGGGCTCGATCCTAGACTGGGATCACGCCCTGAGCCGAAGGCAGATGCTTCACAACTGAGCCACCCAGGCGCCCCAAATAAATAAATAAAATCTTAAAAAAATACTTCACATATATTTTTTACATGTACACTTATTTACATATATGAATATTTACATGTATACTTTACATGAACCTCCTATCATAAGCTGGTAATGTCAGTGCCACCTGATGCTAAGATTGGGCATGACCAGAAGCAAATTATTATTAATATTGAAACAGTACATACAGAAAGTGACCTGAGGAGGTCCAGAAGTCACAAAAAAACCAGTGGAATGGTAGATATCACTACACCTTCCAAGACATTAAAGGATACAGAGATGGTGTTCTCTATTTTATCTCCATTTAATTTGTTGGTTCATCCTTGCAAAAACTAGGTGGACCATACAAAGTAGCAATGACTTACTGATAAAGTACCTAAATAGTAGCCCATGTGCTACCTCTTGTACCTAATATGATAACTTCACTAGAGAAGTTTAGTGCTAATTTGTGTATGTAATAAGCAATTATTAAACTTATGAATGTATTACTTTTCATATGCATCATGAAAGTGAATAAGAAGCAAATTTCATTCACATGGAACCATATTAATTCACAATAATTCCACAAGCGTTCATAATAATGCCATGGTAATATCAATGGCATTATTATTGGCATGTTAATGGCATTCACAATTATGTCATATTAATATTCTTGCTCTTTGTCATAATATATCCCAACGATTACTGGGTCATCTGAACATTGCACACATTGTATTAGTCCCCTACAATAATGAAATCATGTTAATCAAATGCGGTGCCTGACAAATGGAAAATACTTTGGAAACCGTAATGAAATAATGTGTTCAAGCAAGTGGGAGATAAGCCATACCAAGACTCAGAAGCCAGCTACATGGGTAACATTTCAGGATCTAGCAATTTGAGTCATGATGGGATCTGTACAAAGTAAAGTATAAATTATAGCATCTTGCTTTTTACCATTAAGAAAGAAACACAGTGCTTGTGTTGGACTCTTCATGCATAAGAAGCAACATGTTTATGTCATGCTTTAGACTACAGCTCAATAAGGAGACATGAAAAGATAACTATTTTGAGTGGTGCCCAGAGCAAGAAACTTTCAAAACAGGTCAAGGCCACAGTATGGGCAGCCTTGCCACTTAACCCATATAATCGAACATTCAATAAGTAGTATCTGAATTTTTAAAAGGACACTATGTAAAGTTTCTGTCAAGCCCAAGTAGGAAATTCATAGCACAAATCCCTGATGTACTGGAATAAGACCATACTTAACCATGTTTCTGGAACCACTTGTCATGAGCCGGTAAATTCAGTCCCACCTGATAGTAAGATTGGGCAAGCCCAAAAGCAATTCATCATTAATATTGAAACGGTACATACAGGAGGTGACTTGAGCAGGTCCAGAAGTCAGAAAGAAACAGAACAAATAAGCTCCATGTCTTCTACCATACCTGGGCTGATATTTCTCCTTCAATTCACACCGGTTGCCTAATGGAAAGTCCTTATGATGAGCTGCCAAAGGAAGAAGAAAATCATGCTTCATTCACAAAGGCATTTGCACAGTATAGGAAGGCACCACACTAAATATAAACTGCTGCTATATTATAGCTACACTCAAGAGTGACCCTAAAACACAATGGTAATGGAAGCTCCTCCTACTGGTTGGCATTTTTGGTTGCTATACCTGGTCACCCCCATTTTATGGAGACAGAATTGGCTTGAGCTAAGGATATACATGAGTTTATGGGCATTCAAAGATGGCTTAGTTGTTTAGTTAATGGCCTGAAAGAAAATTTGAAGATTAAGGAAAGGAAAAGGCAGCAAATAGACATTTGAGATTATGTATAAATGAATAGAAATCTCCGTATTGGACATTAATGCCCATTAAAGAGCATTTGTTACAGAAGACGCACAAACAATCAAGTACAAGATGAATTAGCCATTCAGTGTCAACCAGCCTCTGTCCTTTATCATCCCAATACTTGCATAATGCACTTTTAACAGAGTAGTCATGGTGAAGAGATGGAGTCTATACGTGGACCCAACAACATGGGCTACCATTTACTAAAGGTAAGCTAGCTATTGCTCATTAGCAACAGAGCTCTGGATTTCTTGACAATACTTGATTTCTTGAGGAAACTAATCAAATATACAGAGATGAACTAATTATGTCAATTCATTTCACCTTTCAGCAGGGACAGGACAGTGACTCATTTTGACCCTATAAGCACATAACCTCATGAGCATGAGTTTCCCTTCCTTGCCTACAATACCTTTAACTTCAATACTAATCAAAAGTTCATAGAGCCTTTGATTGACTAACATGGGATTCCTCATAATATATCTTGGAACCAAGGTCACACTCTATGAAACAGGAACTTTAACAATTGACATGAATATGTAACTCACTGTGTGTGTGTGTGTGTGTGTGTGTGTGTGTGTGTGTTTATCTATCTATCTATCTATCTATCTGGAGAGAGAGAGACAGACATAGAGAAAGACAGATACAGAGAGAGAGAGAGAGGAAGAGAAAGAGAAGGTAGGACAGCTGCTAGAGATCCAGAAGAATTGCCTTTTGAGTCCAATGCCAGTCTGCTGGCACAATTCCTTCCTGCTCAAGAGAGGTGAATCTTTATTCTACTAAGGCCCTCAAATAATTGCCACCTACATTCTGGAGGATAACTTACTTTACTCAAAATCCATTGATTTAAATGTTAATCTCACTAAAAACATCATCACAGAAACATCCAGAATAAAGTTTAATCAAATATTTGAGCACCATGGTACAGCCAAGCTGAGACATATAATTAACCATCATAGAGAAAAAGGATGAGTATGTGTGGCAATCAGATGATTTTTCTCGTACATCTCCCTCATGTCATGGGTTGGCATAGACCTAACCCACAATCGCAATTTGTGATTATTTAGCTGTCCATCTTAACTTAGGGAAAAAATACTCTTTATGAAAAAAACAATTCTTAAAATTTACAAGTAGTCACAAGACACATAAAATAAACAAAACTAAGAAATCAGAAAACTTTGTTCCTTACTTCTGATAATACCTGAGATAAGTAAGAATTCTCAGTATTTCAACAATTTCCTAGTCAGTCAGATGGCAATTTTACGTGTTGTAAGTTTCCTAAAGCAAAGTATATGATACGCGTTATAATTATACACAGGATCAAGAGTAGAATGGACTCCATAATGGATTATAGACAGCTTCATGTCTGATGATAAAATTACTTCATAAATAAAAATTTAAAGAGTAGAAATAAGCCCAGAAAGAAGGATTTAATAATATTATAGTGGTAAATGATTGCCTTAAGAAAATGTAAAAAAGTTTGGAAGTGTTAACCTACCTATTCTTCAAAAAATCCAAATAAATTATACAAAATATTATAGCATAAATGACTTACATTGTTATTGTTTCTTGTTACTTCCAAGATGTGTTGAGTAACAGAGATTACAAATATCTTTGCACCTTCAGGCCAATAATTTGAATCCTCTCTTCAGGATTTCAGTTTGTTATAGGTTCCTAATTTTTTTTTAAAGATTTTATTTATTTATTTGAGAGAGAGAGAGAAAAATCATGAGTGGGAGGGGTAGGGAGAGAGAGGGAGGGAGAGAGAATCTTAAGTAGACTCCACACAGCATGGAGCCTGATGCAGGACTTGATCCCATGACCCTGAGATCATGACTTGAGCCTAAACCAAGACTCAGATGCTTAACTGACTGTGCCACCCTGGCACCCCAGTTCCTAATTTTTTGATATGTAATTCATCAAAGAAATTTGATGCTTACCTCTATAAACCATTTTCCTGGTAATTTAAGCATGTAGAAAAAAAATGTGGCAGGGATAAAACAAAACAAAACAAAACCAACAAGCCTATTTAAAAGCACCGTTGTACTATACATTTCCTTCAAATGGACACAGTTATTCCACAAACATAACTCAACATATTGGAAGCATAGCGTTAAGATTCAAAACGTCAAAGTCATAATTGGGCTAGAAGACAATATTATACCAACTCTGATTTTATTGTATTATTTTTCAAACTTTTCAGGGAAAAGAGGAAATTCCCAGTGTTTACCCCTCAGACACTCAGAAGTAGTATTTTGTTGCCTTCAGCATAGCTACGTATCTGCTTATGCTGCTGAGATGCCTGGCTGTAAAAGAGATCATAAATATTTCAACTTTTCTGCTAATCTTCCCCTGATGGGGGACTGATTTCATTCCTTAAAATATTATTCAATTTGCAATAAAAAATTACTTCATATTTCATTACAGGAAGTTAGAGATGAAAAAAAAGAAGAATTTCCCCTGATGCTATTACCACCAACTTTAATGAGATGATTGAAATATATATGATAATATTTTATCATATATGCATGTTATATATACATATATGTATAATTACACATCTATCAGCAGGCAGTTGTAAATATTCTTTGATGATAATGTTCTTGAACTATTTTTAATGTTTACAGTTTTCACTGGAAATGTTAAATCATGTGTAAACATATTGTTTTGTTGTAGTTTTAATAGAATTCAGAAAACATGAATATAACTAAATTGCAAGGATAGATCTAGAAGTCAGTCTGTACCGAAAGACTACCGGCAATGTTAAAAATGGACTTATTGACTCAATATTTATTATGTATGAGGCATGATTCTATGTGCTAAAGATAGAACAGAGATATTTGCCTTCATCAAGCTTATATTTTACTGGGAAGGTGAAGACAATAAAATAAAATATGCATTATGTTAAAAGGTGATGAATGCTATAGAGGAAAATAAAACAGAGAAAAGAGTTGCGACACACCTCCCCCCCCCAATTCATATAGGACATGAAATTGTAAATATGTTACTGGGACTCATCACTGAGATGGAGACATTTGATCAAAGTCTCAAAGGAGGGAGGGGAGAAAACTACTCAAAGTACTGCCTAAGGGAAAGCAAGGGAGACCATGAGACTTGGTGTAGTAGAAGAAATGTTCAGAGTGAAAAAAATATCAGGTGGAAAGAGCATTTTAGGTCATTAAGATATTGTCAGCTCTGCAATGGCATTAGAGAATTTGGAACAGAGGAGTGATATATTAATGTGATTATCCTGGCTACTGCACTGACAACAGACAGAAGGGGAGAAGCTGGAAGCAGAGAAACTAGTTAGGAGGCCATATGAATAATCAAGACTCAAGGCAATATTGCCTTTGATCACAACGCTTGGGATGCACAGAGATAGGAAATCATTGAGGGAAATTGGATGCATTTTCAAAGTTGAGACAAGAGGATTTGCCAAAGAATTTGATAGAAGGACTGAAAGAAAAAAAATCAAAAACAATTCAAAGATACCCTCGTTATCAGTGGAAAACATGGCATTCTCATTTCCAGTTCTCTAGGAGCATTAAATTTAGGAGAAAACTTCAGAATTTGGCGTGGGAAATGTGATGGCAAGGAAGATGTGAAGCTGAAGGGAGTTTTTTTCCCTCCCTTAGGTAAAAGAAATTAGAGTATGTTTTATGCTGATAGTAAGGATTCAGTGAAAAAAAAAAAGGATCAGGGGTGAAGTGGGAAAATTGCCTGAGAAATATCCCTGAAGACGAAAGTACAAATGAGATATGATATACAAGTAAGGGTTTGAAGCTTGAAGAAGACCATGGAAACAGAGCAGGAAGGTGTGTCTTTATCCTAATTCCTCTTTCAAGATAACTTTTCTTGAAATACCAAGATATTGAAATAGTATCTTCCAGTGCTTTTCTTGTTTTGAGGTATAATTTATAAACATTGAAATGAACAGATAATTAAATATAAGTCCTATAGGTTTTGACAAATGCATATATCATCTAAAGCACACTTTATTAACATATCTCCCTTTGTCTCATTCATAGGCAATAATGTCCCCATTCTCACCTAATCCATAGAAGCAACTTCTATTTTGCTTTCTTTCACAGTATAACAGATTTGTCAGTTTTAAATGTCATATAAATAGAATCATAAACTGTGAACTCCTCCTCTGCCTGTGTCTTCTTTATGCAGCTTATGCCTTGGGATTTATACATGTTACTGCACAAATCAGTAATTTGTCCCTTTGATTCTTGAGTAGTAGTCTATTGCGTGAATATGCACATTTTATTTTATCTATACCTAGTCGTGGACATTTGAGTTTCACTTATTTTTCTGTGATTATGAATGGATTTCCTTAGAATGTTCTTGTAAAAGCGTTTATATTGGCATATGATTTCATTTTTTTTACTTGATGAACGCTTAGCAGTAGAAAAGTTTCATTAAAAGGAAGTTATATTTTTTAATTTTTAAAGAAATTGCAAAAAAGAAGAAATTACCATATTGTTTTCTAGAGTGATTGTTTTTACACTCACCCTAGCAATATAAAAGAGTTCTGATTGTTACATACCCTCACCAACATTCAGTTGGCTGTGTCATGCTGTCTCAGAATGGATTTAATTGCATTTCCTCCATCATGTTGCACACTTTTCGTGTGCTTATTCACCATTTTCCTCTATAGGGTGCTTATTGATGTCTTTCTTTATTTTTGTTATTGTCATTGTTGTTGATTCCCTGGATCATCATTTTAACATTGGAATTTTGTTTTATGTGTAACATGTATGCTGGGACTCAGATGTATGTACTGTAAACATTTCTCCCAGTCTGTCACTTGCCTATTTATTTTTTAATGTGTCTTTCAAACTGTTGTACTTTTGATGAAATCTGAATTTGTTCCTCTAAGGTGTTGAAGTATTCTGTTAATGTGACTGATAGCGGAGGTGGGTGTGGTGATGGGGTTGTTTTGCATGGGGGGTGCAGGATCTGGGGCAGCCTCCTTCTATCAAGTCAGAGTTGAGAGCAATCTGTCAGTCAGATAAATATGAGGTACTTGCATCTGTTTGGGAGAGCCACAACAGAGCATTTTCTTTGTGGAAGTCTTCAGTGACAGTTCTGAAAAACCAAAGTTCATCAACACCCCTCTCTCCTCCACAGTTACTAGGGTCTACAGTGTCCCATCCCTAGGTGCCAGTTGTTTCTTTCTCTCAACCTCAGAGATTCTCTTCCTTTTGCCTGGACTATTCTTTTTTTTTTTTTTTAACATTTTATTTATTTATTTGACAGAGAGAGAGACAGCCAGCGAGAGAGGGAACACAAGCAGGGGGAGTGGGAGAGGAAGAAGCAGGCTCCTAGCAGAGGAGCCCGATGGAGGGCTCGATCCCAGAACGCTGGGATCACGCCCTGAGCCGAAGGCAGATGCCCAACCACTGAGCCACCCAGGCGCCCCTGCCTGGACTATTCTTAATCTCCTCTTCAGTGAAACCAGTGTTTTTTAAAAATTTTTTCCCCTCATCTTTATTTTTTAAATTTTTTAAAAAAATGAGTATAGTTGTCACACAATGTTGATTAGTTTCAGGTGTACAACATAGTATAGCATTCTACATCTCTATACTTTACACTGTCTTCACTACAGTGTAGCTACCATCTGTCACCAGATGATGCTGTTATAATATAATTGACTAACCTCCTTATGCTGTATACTTTTCATCCCCATGACTTATTCATTCCATAAGTGGAAGCCCGTATTTCCTACTCCCCTTCACCCATTTTGCCCACCCGCCATCCTTTTCCCTCTGACAACCATCAGTTTATTATCTGTATTTATAGGTCTGATTCTTCTTTTCCTTGTTTATTCACTTGTTGTGTGTGTGTGTGTGTGTGTGTGTTTAGATTCCACATATGAGTGAAATCATATGGTATTTGTCTTTCTCAGTCTGACTTATTTCACTTACCATAATATCCTCTAGGTCCATCTGTGTTGTTGCAAATGGCAAGCAATCTAATATCTATCAATAGGTGCATGGATAAAGAAGAGGTAGGACACACACATACACACACACACACACACACACACACAGAGACACACACAGAATATTATGCAGTCATAGAAAAGGGCAGTCATAAAAAAGGACCAATGAAACCGATTTTAATCATTTACTCCAAATTTTTTTTCTTGATCATGCTCCATTACCCAACAACCTTTCCCGAAACCTCCACCACAACCATTTTGTCCTCTTTTAATAACTGATACTTCTCATTATTTATTTAAAAAAAATAATAACTCTATTCCCTCTATTGCATGTTTCAGAATCATGTGAGATTTGTTTTGCACTCTGTTCCCAAACTTTTCTACCAAAGTAGCATTCCATTTTCATGATTGTTAATCATTTTGTTAAAAGATCTAACTCCATTTGCATAAATTATTTTAGAGGTACTTCCTTTTAATTGAAAATATGGTATAAGAAAATGTATGATTTCAACAAATAAAGAGTCTAGAAACATAAAAATGCATAACAGAACAGGTAAATAAATTATTTCTGCATATTAGTAAAATAAATGAAAATTGGGGAAAATCATTTATTTTGGGACGGTATTTATGAATTTTTGTCATACATTAAAACACATACATATTAAAATCTTTGTGAATGTCCTATCATAGATGTAGTTTTTCTAAATGGTTAACTTTAGGAGTGCCCAGGGGGCTCAGCTGGTTAAGTATCTGCCTTCAGTTCTGGTCATGATCCTGGGATCCTGGAATGGAGTCCCACATTGGGCTCCCTGCTCAGTGGTGAGTCTGCTTCTCCCTCTGCCCCTCCCCCACTGCTCAAGCTTGCATGCTCGCTTTCTCTCTCTGTGAAATAAATAAATAAAATCTTAAAAAATGGTTAACTTTATAATCATGTTATTCAAAATGAAGCACAAACACACTGTCCTACTCACACACACAACATTTTGCATATTTTCTTCAGACACTTCTCTGGTTCTATCAAGCAATATTCATTTAATTTAAACTAGTCTGAGGTTGTTCAAAATAGAGTCGTTATATTTAGCAGATAATACAATGAGAAACGTGTTCTATTATTCCAAAGTTACATGTCCTATGCAAGCTAGAAGATGGAAAGTAACACAAAACTATGATCGCAAATGACGAATCTATAACCAAAGAGACTGTGTTACTTCTATTTAAAAAGCCACCAAATTCCAGTCTGTCATATAAAAAGCTTAGAAGTTGTCCCAAGAAAAAAGTTGAAGAAACTGAAAATCAACAACTCTTTTCAGATCCCTCCGGGAATTGAAGTCCCAGGACAGATTACTCCCAGGAAAACTGGAGAGACAGGCAGGCACATACAGAGAATCAAAGCTTATGAGAGTAGAAACCCAGAAGCAGAAGGCTGTGGCTGGAGCTAAGTAGGGACACTCTAAATTGTAAGTGGTAAATTACTGGAGACTTAGTGTAGACTAGCTTGTGACTTAAAAACTTCATGGGCCCAGTCATAGGGAAGCCCCCACACTCTCATGAGTTTACCAATAGAAGGGCTGCCCGATTCTCACATCAGAGACTTGAAAACTCTTCTTTCCCACAGAGAGTGAGGAAAAGTAGCCATTTTGAAATAGTATAATGCTCTCTGTTCTCCTTAACGAGGACTGAAAAAACTATTTTACAAGAGCCTAACCAACTGGGATTTTAACAAAGCCTAACTAACCTGTGGAAAGAGAAAAATTCAACTGTAACTATTGATGTGGAGAAAGAGAACTACCCAACTCAGACTCAATAAAAGACTGAGACCTAATCATTGAACTATAGAACACTTCCCATCTCCTAACACCTTACCACCATATCAGTAGGAATCCTATATAACAACAGGGATTAGAGATGAAAAACTGCAAGCTTCAGATCCAATTTAGGAGTCTTTAGGAAAATCCAAAGAAAGCAAGTGAGATAAAATAAAGATATTAGAGGAAATTTTAGACTCTGACTCCTGGTAAAACAAATAGTAGACACAGGTATGCATAAAATCTCACACAAAAGACCTATCTACCTCAATTCTTTTACTGGATACTTCATCTCTGGCTTTCAACAAAAAAGTAACAAGTCATGTCAAAAGGCAGAAATACAGTCTGAAGAATCAAAAGGATATACTAGAAATAAAATAGTAACAGAAATGAAGAATGCCTTTGATAAGTTCAATAATAGTCTGGATAGAGCCAAAGAAATAATCAGTGGACTTGAAGATATATCAATAGAAGTTTCCAAAATTGAAATGCAAAAACAACAACAGAACGAAAATATGAAATTGAATATCCAAGAACCTTGGTACCATTACAAAAGATGTAACATATCTGATAAAGGACTCGCATCCAAAATACACAAAGAAGTTTCATAACTCAACAATAACAAAACAACAACCCAAACAAAAAGGGGACAAAATACATGAACAGGCATTTCATCCAAGAAGACAGAGATGGAAAATAGGCAAATGAAAAGATGTTCAGCATCATATGTGATTAGGAATTGCAAATCAAAATAGCAATGTGATACTGCTACACATCTATTAGCCTGGCTAAAATACATAAAAAACTGAAACTATCAATTGTTGGTGAATTTTCAGAGCAATAAGAATGATTATTCATTGCTGGTGGGAATGCAAATTGGTAGTCACTTTGGCAGACAATTTAGCAGGTTCTTATAAAGCTAAGCATAGACTAGCCATAAAATGTAGCAGTCACACTCCTAGGTATTCCCCCAAATAAGTTAAAAATTTATGTTCTCACAAAAACCTGTTTTTGAATTTTTATAAAAACTTTATTGGTAATTGCCAGAAGTCGTAAGCAACCAAGATATCCTTCAATGTGCAAATGGATGAACCAGCTGTGGGACATTCATACAAAGTGATAATATTCAGCAACATTAAGGAAAGAGCTATTAAGCCAGAAAAGACATGTTGGAAACTAAACACTATTGTTAAGAGAAAGAAGCCAATCTGTATGATTTCAATTTTATGACATTTTGGAAAAGGAGAAACTATAAAGACAATGAAAAGATCAGTGGTTGCCAGGGATTGAGAGGAGGGAGAAAAGGATTGATAAGTACAGCATAGGGGATTGTTAGGGCTGTGAAACTTCTCTGTATGATACTGTACTGGTGGAATCATGACATTAAGCATTTGGTAAAACTCATGGAATTATTCAATATAAAAAGTGAACTCTAATGTAAACTTTGGATTTTAGTTAATAATACTGTATCAATATTCCTTTATCAATTGTAACAAGTGTACTTACATCAATGCAATATGTTAACAATAGGGACAACTATGAGTGGGGAGATAAAGTATATGTGAAATATTCATATTTTGTGTTTATTTTTGTAAACTTCAAGCTCTAGGAAATAAAACCTACTAATTGACAATAACAACAACAACCACAACAACAGCAGCAACAAAAACACTGAAAAGATGAATGAGTTTAGGAAGAGCTATAGAATATTCGGTTTTTACTTTAAGTGCATAATAAAATTAACAGAAATTAGTTTGGAATTAGTAAGGCACAAGAATTGTATCTATTGTCATGACTCTTTTCCCCCCAAAATTGATAAAATTACTTGGATAAACTCTAGGTTCACCCCCCCCCAATCAGAGAACCCTCTTCACCCAAATTTTCAGTCAAGTATAATCAAAACAAACCTATTGTCCAATTTTAATTTCTGTTCTTAGACAAATGAGAACAAATTCCTTAACTAAGGTGTACTGAAATTTTTATGTGTTATCCTTTCCCTTTTAGCATTTCTGAATAACACTGCATTATAAACATGCAACTGGAAATAAGAGATGGTGATAGATAATTAATTGCAATTATTTTTAATATAAATCCATGTTGTATGTATTCAACAAAACTAAGTTAATTTTAGTGAACATTAATTTCAAGTTACTTTTAATTAGCAACTTTCTTTTTAAAAGGATTTACTTATTTATTTTATATAAAGAGAGCAAACAGGAGCAGGGGGAGGGGCAGAGGGAGAAAGAGGAGAGAAGCTGACTCCCCACTGAGCAGAGTCCTACTCTGGGGGGCTGGATCTCAGGACTCTGAGATCAGGACCTGAGCCAAAATCAAGAATCAGATGGTCAGATGCTTACCAATGGAGCCACCCAGGTGCCCCCTTAATTAGTAACTTTTAAGTTACTTTTAGTTAAGACCTCCAATCCAATGTTGAAAGAAATGTTGATGGCAGATGTCCATATCTTGTTCTTACTTCAAAAAGAATGTTTAAAGATTTTATAAAGAAGTATAGTATTTTCTCTAGTTAGGCTGCAGATCAAGCTTGTAGCTGAAATTGCTAGGCATTCACAAAGTTATATTTTCTTTTCTAATTGGGAATGAGGCTGTTGTACATTTACATTTCACTTGAAATTAGCAGTGACTGATTTTGGTTCAGATGGTTACAGGAATAAATGATGTGCTCCACTCTGTGGCTTAGCACTTAAGAACTGCACAATCACTTTTTTTCTACCTCTGGCAGCTGAAAGTAAAGGCCATAGAGTATATTTGAGAAATATCACAAGACCCTTGGTTTTTGAATTACTACTTTGAGAGGAGCATCCCAGAAGTGTTCCTTAACAAGGAGCCTATATATTGACCCATTGTTTGCAGGAAAAAAACATGTATTTTGTGATTACTTAAATTCGGGTGTCATTTGCTAAATCAGTTAGCTTACTCTTATTAATACATCTTTATTAGTGTAAAAAAAGTCCCCTTCTCTTACTGACTTGATAACTGATCTTATCAAGAATGAATGTTGAAATTCATCAAACACTTGACATCTATTGAGATTATCCTATGAAATTTCTTTTTTTATTTTTAATTTGATGGACTGCATACATTGATTTTCCAAAGTTAAGATAGTGTTAAATATTTGATATAAATGTAACTTGATTATTGTAATACACACATGATATGCATATCATAATTTCCTTGGTATTACTTTATTGGATAATTAGTAATAAATTCATTATTTTTGTATTCCATGCCCATGAAGGTAATGACTATGTAATTTTCATTTCTTATCCTGTTCTGGTAATACAATATGCTAAATTTTAAATAATTTTGGGATAAAATTCGGGAAGATATTTTATATGTTTTGGAGATATTAATTAAAATTTATGTTCACTGACCAGTAAATCCATCTGTATCAGTTTTATATTTGAGAAATCATTTGGTTGTTGCTATAAATCTTTGGCATTTTAGAATATTTATGTGTTCTATGTCTTTTCTATTTCTTTTTGTGTCATGTTTGGCAAGTTTCATTGTTCTATAAAGTTGGATATTTCAAATTAGGTGTATCATATATATTTAATATTATTTGGAATATAATTGCTTACAGTATCCACTTTTGTATTTTATTGTATCATTGAAGTAATGGTTAGTACAGTAAAATGCACAAATTTAAAGGTTGATAGTATTAAAAATTATGTATAAAGACTTGTACCATCACATAGATCAAAATATATAATTTCTTTTAGTATCTCAACAAGCTCATTCATGGCCCTTCTCAGGAAAAAGTCTTTTGATATCTAGCAAAACAGGTTTATTTTTCATGGTTCTGAACTTCATATAATGAACTCATACCTCATGTGCCCTTTTGGGTCTTTTACTCTTTTACTTAATTTTTTTTTTTACTCAATATCATGTCTGAAGGTTATTCATGTTTTGTATATAGCAGTCATTTGCACTTTTTGTTGTTACTTAATTTTACATAAGATAAATTTACCCTAATATACGTCAGTTTTAAAGAGCTTATCTGAGGGGCGCCTGGGTGGCTCAGTCAGTTAAGTGCCTGCCTTTGGTTCAGGTCATGATCTCATGGGTCCTGGGATTGGCTGCTCATAGGCTCCCCCCTCACTGGGGAATTGACTTCCTGCCCCTCCCCACTGTTAGCGCTCTTGTGCACAGCCTCTCTCGCTCTCTCAAATAAATAAATAAAATCTTAAAAAAAAAAAAAGCTTATCTTAAGAAAACTCTGTTAACTAGATTGTTAAAGGAGTGTTTCTATCCACTTTTTCTATTTCTATTATCACTTAACTTTTGTACATATTGTCTAGTTTCCTGCCTCTGCCTGGTTGTATTTGAGAGATAGCCTAAGCATTTGTATAAAATTTGTTCTCAGTTTGATGTGAAATAAGTAACTATATTCCTTATTTCCTTATCCTCTTTCCTTTCTAACATTTTTTTTTTGCCAGATTCCAAATGCGATTTGAAATACCTGACAAAATGTATATAAATAGGAAAAGATTGCAAATAAATATAGACGTGAAAGGAAATAAAAGTAACAATGAAGGACGAAACTAAATCCAAAGATTATAATTAAGGTAAAATTAGGGTTTTATTTGATGGGGATGTATCATGGACCCAGGAATAACTGAGCTTTTACCTACGATCAAGACAACTGTATCCAAGAAATCAACGTGAAAAAAAAAACCCATATAAAATGTAGAAAATTGTTGCTGTAACCTAATCTTACATGTTACCATTTTTCTCTAGAAAGCTAATCTAATGCACAATCCTACAAATCAGTATAGAAGAAAATGTAATCAGATACATTGATTGAAAAAAAATGTTTTAAAAATCAATATAATGTGATCCAGTAATTCTATTGGAATTTTGGATGTCAAGCTATATTTATTACTTATTAAAATACATCTGGATATATGTAGGACTAGATCTAACATACTTTTACTATGCTCATGTTTGCCTTGTTTATTTGAATTTCCAGAACATTAAAAATGCATTATAACCTTGGCTTTGCTCATATTGTCCACTATGCTGCTCTTGCATGATTATATTTGATAGTGAGCCTGAACATTTGTAAGAAATCCATTCCCAGTTTGAAATTGAGTTAAGTAAACTTAAACCCACCTGGCTATAATGAAAAGTTTTGTATCACATAAAAACACTGTAAAAAATAAATAATAGATAAAAATGATGTATTTTTTCCCATTAACAACATACATGTGAAAAATCTTTTCTACTGTAGGGAGTTTAAAGTTGTATTTGCAATCTACTAATCTCTGTCCTTCTCTAGGATAAAAAAATCCTACAAGAAATTTAAATATTCATACACAATCATGATATTTTCATATGCAAATTTGATATTATCACAGGAAAAAAATACTGGCTCTTCATTTGCTGATGCTCATCCCTAAGATCTCAGGTAAAAATCATTTCTTAAAAAGAGCCTTTCCTTGTAATCTTATCTTAAGGAGGTTTGCCATTTTAACTTTCCACCTCCTAAGAGTGTTTTTCTCTGTACTTCATGTTCTCAATCGCATATAGCACATACTTTAAATATTTACTTATTTTCTTGATCATTGTCTCTTCTATATCCATGAGTTTGGGATTATCTTTGTCACTTTCATCTTGGTAGCTCCCATGCTTTATACAGTGTATCACATATTTTAGTTCTTCCATAAAGAATCTTTAAGCTAATACATACACTTTAAAAAATCCTTATTAAATTATGCAAGAATTCAAGTGATCACTGCTATAGTCTTAAAAAATAGACTTACACTATATCTTAATGGAAGGGTAAAGCTTAATTGACAAAATAGAGAAAAGGAATTTTAAGTATGAAGAACACATGTATTCTAATTTTAAAGAAAATATAGGGATAACTCATGGCAATTATGGCATAAGGAAGCGTGTCCAAAAGACATAAAAAAATAATAATCAGTTTGGAGATAATCGGATTTTAAAAGCCTTACGAATATGTAATGTCATGCTGAATGGAAACTTATATAATTATTCATCTTATTTTAAAAAAGAATTTGTGTTGGGTTGCCTGGATGGTACAGTTGGCTGAGTGCCTGACTCTTGGTTTCAGCTCAGGTTGTGATCTCAAGGTCCTGAGGTAGAGCTCTGTGTGGGGCTCTGCACTCAGCATGGAATCTGCTTGTCCTCTGTTCCTCTTTCTACTCATGCTCTCTCTCTCTCTCTTTATTTCCCTCTCTTTCTGTCTGTCTCTAAAATAAATAGATAACATCTTTAAAAAAATAAAAATAAAAAAATGAATTTCTGTTAGCCCTTTAGCATTTGGTTACAGATAGTTATATCTATTACACTATCAAAATAGAGCCAATTTTTTCCTCATTCATCCTGTATCAGCCTTGCGTATAAGGTAAATCAATTGATAGAAGTCTACTTTGGCTTGGAAAATTTTTCATGACTTCAGTATCCCATATGATGTAACATACACACACTGAATCTGACATTTACATTTTCAGTTACACTGTGAGATGCTATTCTTAGTTCCCCTTGCATCCATGACAGCATGTTTCCATATCAAAGTGAGGTTCAGATTACGGTGCATGGTACGTAGAATTATCTTTATATGAACATGGTATTTATATAATAACATCAATCCATTAAATTAATAAATGATAGGTATAGATATGCATATCCTTAGAATATTGATCCTTATTTAATATATACTTCCTTGTTTTAATTTTAATCTAAAATTAAATAAATATTTTACATTAATATTAATTAAACACTGAAAGTAATATTAATTCAAGATTAATATTTTAAAGAAAAGAGCATTTCATAGAGTATAGAACCTCAATAAACTTAGACGAGATTGTAATACTTAATTTTCTAATCTAGTTTTTCAGAAATAAAGTAACATATTAAGTCATGCAAAAGCACAAGTTTGGGCCTGGTGAAGTACAAAAAAAGTGTATGTTTAAAGATCCTTTAAAATATTGATCTTCAAGTAAATAGATCTAGCTGCAAAATGCTGCCTTTAAATTCACTAATTTACTAATCTGACTTTGGCCAATAGTCTTTCTGACTCAGACTCCAAATTTGGAAAATGGTGATATAACTCTTCACAGTCTAGAACTATGAGGAGAATTAAAAGCTATAATATATGCAAAAAGCTTTGCCCAATGCCCAGTATACGGAGGGACTTAGTGAATGGTCTTTAGTAATGTTCATAAAAATCACCTCAATTCAGTATTATTTTTGTCGAAGTTATTTTACTCATCTAAGATCTTCCATCATCTGGGGGAAATTTTGAACAATGTGCTTTAGAGCAAGACTATAAATATTATTATATTAAAAAGCATTTTCATTACTGAAAGTCATAAATTTAAATAGAAATAGAGTATAATAGTCAATTTTCTGGAAGCAAAGTTGCTAACTGCGGTGAAAATTTAAGCATTTGGAAATGTAGGCTACAAGTAACCAGCCTTGCCCTAGCAAGGTATATCAAGTTGATTAACCTTGTTAGCACTGACCCAGTGCCCTTGTGTTTCTTTTCCACTCTCTCTCCATCAAACTGACAAACTCATTCATGCTTAATATATTTTTTCTGGGGATTTCTATATAATTATTATTTTAAATATTAAATAAGAATAAATTAGAATAAGAACTTAAAAAAGACATAACTCTTGAGAATATTGTGGAAAAATTATAAACTGTGGGGGAAATACATCAGATAAAGAGAATTGTCTTCTCAGTCTTACTAAAATATTATTATGTAAGAGGCCGCTGGCTCTAAGAAAATATGACATGAGACTAGAAAGAGCTTTTGCATTAACATCCAAATTATTGCTTAATTGTGTAACTATTTATTAACCACTTCAGCCATAACATGAGTCTGTCTTAATTCTTTCCTATTTAGATTGACTGAATACTATAGAGCTAATATTCTCCTGTTAGAGTCTTAAATTGCAAATGTTTAATATTCAAAGATGTTATTGGATAAAAAACGTTGTCTTTGACAGTTTTTCTCCAGTATGCATTTAACTTGCCCATGCAATGGTAATTATTATCTTTATGAAATCAGGTGCCTTTTATGAGAAACCCAAAGTAATTAGGGTTTACATACCTGCAGTATTTGGGTTTTTTTTATTGACCCTGGTTTTTAAGTATGAAGTGTGGCTACCTTGCATCACTCATCATGTATGTACTTCATTTTTAATATCATATTTCAGTAACACGTGGCAGAGACTTTTATTATATTTCTTTCCTAACTACAACTGTGTCTTTTGCATTTATCAAAACATGTTAAAATTATTCAAAATAATGATGCTTATTCAGCCTGTGTCTTCAATCATGTGTGAAGACTGTCATGGGGGAATGAACAAATTACTTAATTAAACTTGTTTTATGTAAACCACTTTTATAAATGACTTTTAATTCCTGAAAATAATAAAAGTTGTATGTATTTGCAAAAATATTGCATACTAAATTAACTTATAATGGCCTTGTCAGATCCTAGAACATTGGAAATATTTTACAAAGGTTTAATGGGCATGAGCTCATGACAGGTCACTAATGGAGTCTACTTAATGTAAGTCTTAGGAAGTTTTTTTTTTTTTTACATTTCATATAGATCAACCCCAAAATAGATACTTTTCCTTATGATTAATCATGTATAGCGCATAAAACTAAATTAAATTAAGAAAAAACAGGTTATACTTACTCTCACTTAACATTATCTATACATAAATATAAAATCAATATGTCCCAGAATCCTGTACTTTTATTTTGTGAGGAAAAAATTATAAAAAGGCCCTCTCCATTCCCAACTTCATCCCTCCCAGCCTCAGCTTATAAACTAGTTATTTTTAGAGGCAGAAGCAAGATGATTGAGCAATTAAATGTTGACAGGAAACAAGAATTTAAACATATACTATTGGACATGCAACTTCACAGAGAACATTGAATTATTTATTAAACATCAGGGTCTCATTTGGCAAGATTGAATACCTAAGCAATATAGCAAATAATATACAGTCAAAGAATAAGTTGCTGTTTGGAGGAGTATTTTAGCTTCATTTCTCAAATCATTAACTTGATATTTATATACTAGTTAGATTGACTCTTAAGTTTGAGATAGTATACCTATGATTCATATGTCATAAATTTCCTCCTTTTATTTTGGAAAGATATCATTTCTATCATGTTATTCTGTCATATTAAGTCAAGGCAGGATTCACGGTCTTCTCAAAATAATGCTTCCAGAAAATTTTGCCAATGCATTAGGATTGGAATATGAAATATAATTTATCTAGGGCAATTTAAAATAGATCATCTATTTCAAGGGCGTAAGCAAATGCATTTACTAATTATTTTACCTAATAAACTACAATCAACAGTTTTTTAATTGGAAATTGTGTGTTAGTGAACATTATTACTGTATATCCTGTAAGAGAAATCCTGTTAATTATCAGGAGGTAGTGTAGAATAGAGAGGAAAAGTACTTAAATTGCTGATTAATTAATTTCTTTATCTACCCCCACCATGGAAAATTGTGTGGCCTCTAAACTTACTCATACTATGTGAATCTTTAATTTGCTTTATGAAATATAGATAGCTTACATTTTTTAAAGGTAGATTTGGAAAACAATATTTGAGTATTAGATTAAATTTATTAGGTAAAAATTCAAGTGCTGCTTTACACAAACTGGATAAATGTATTACTTATGAAAAGTACTTAATTGTGTCCTATATGATTGATTAATATGTCCCTGAATTCTGAAATCAGAAGTGATTGTGAAAATAATAAATTAAATTATAGTTATGCCCTTGGAAAACATTTCAGAATGGAATCCTTCGCTATGTAGCCATTTCAGTGTAAATGCATTTCCAACAGAGAGTTTGACTCTTTTTAGTCAAAACAGCCCACACTTGGCCACTTTTCTAATCTAAAATCATATATATTGTAGACATACATACATGAACATTCCAAAAGGTAGAAATAGAAAACAGGCTTCCTACCATATGATTGTAAAGTGATCTATGTTCTCTCACTGTCCTCACATTTCTAGTTGGAATAAAGTTTCAGAATATCAGCTTTTACTGTAAATATCGGTAATTTTAAAGGGACTTTTACTTCTTAAAAATGAGTATGATACAAGAGTTATAAAGTAAATATTATATGGTTCTTCACATACTTGAACTTGAGGGTGCCTATAAAGTCATCTGGAAGTCCAACCAAAGGTCAGAATAGAATTGAGCTGTTTTGCTTTGCAAATCATAACAAACTTCCTTTGGGCAAATATTTCTTTTCAAACTTTGTCTCTTTCAATTTGAAATTTTATTTCTCTACTCTCTTATGATTCATCTTCATGTAACAAACTAGTAGAAGCTAGAGATTTAAAAAAAAAACAGTGGTGCAAGAATAGCATTCTAGCTAGAAAAAGATCTCAAATACTCTTTGTTTTTATTATTTATTTATTTATTTAAAATGATCCATTTATTTGCATATGTAAGTTCTGGTCCTGGTCAAATACTCTTTAAAGTGAAATGGCAACAATCTGAATCTGAGGCAAAAGCAATAAAGCAAATAAGGCTTTCACTAGTTTCAACACGTTTTCTGTAAGAGAGAAAGTCCTCACTTAGCTTTAAAAGCTCAGACAATGCCTGCAATGCCTGCTCTTAAAACTTTGCACATACATAAGATTAATATATTATCATAATCTAAATATTCCCAGAGTCACTAGTGGAAAGGCAAATGTTTATGTCTCAGAAAAATAGGCGATTGAGAAATGGAAGAAAAATAGTTGATTTTTTTTCTAAAATTTGGAATCCAAAATCTCTACTTACATTTTATATTCTCTTTCTTTATTTTTTAAAGTTTTTATTTTAATTCTAGTTAGTTCACATACAGTGCTATATTAGTTTCAGGTATACAATGATATTTTATATTCTCTTACATCCAAGATTTCTTCATCCCATGCATCCTCACTTATGGAATGCATAGGGGGAAAAGAAAGTATGATTTTTTATGAGACAATTCAGGCATATTCAGACCACCCGAAATTTGAAATCCAGCTCCTTTTCATTACCCTTTTTTTGTTCTTTGTAATGGAATCTCTATCTCCATCTGCTATATGAGGTATGGAAAAAGATAAATGCTTTTTATACTTCTGGTTTCTGTATTAGCTTCTCATTTAAAGTACCTTTTTCATCTGCTTACGTCAGCATCAAGTAAGCTGTTTTTGAAATAAGTTTTATTTTATTAAAAGTATTTTTCTTCCTATAACCATAGCTATATTAAGTAGAAAGAAAATCATTTTGATAAGGAAATTTGTCCCTTTCAACCACAGAAATTGGTATATCATAGTATATTTTTTATTCTATCATTTGTGTGATCTTTACTCAAGTAACTCAAATTACAACTGTGAATGCAAAAAGTAAAATATGAATTATAGAATCTGAAACTCAGCGAAATATGAAACTCCAGCCCAAAAATCACATATTTATGCCAAAAACACAGGGATAGAGTAGCATATAGTGAAAAAAGTTTATGGTTTGTATCATCTACTAATGCAATTTACCAATGTTCCAGTTCCCTCAAAAAATTAGATAATTTTGCTCATCAACTTATAACAAAGTACAAGATATCACCCTTTCAAGAACTCTGAGCATATTAATTGCAAATAATAATATATAATCCTTCTAAAGACTACTTTCCGCATCTGCAAATCCGGGTTTGCACTACAAATTCTCATCCTAGACCTGACAAGCATTTTATCTAATGCATTTGGCAAGTAACTTGAGCATTCTGTTCTCATTTTCCTGGTTATGAAGTGAGAATATTAAACTTTGCCTTGAGTGTTGTGAGAATTAATTATTTAATGTTTATAAAGTTCCTTTCAGCTCTAAAGTAAAAAAGTCACAGAAGCATTTCTTACAATGGATATTCTCACAAATGCAAATTATGGAGGAATTGTTATTACTAGCCATAATCAAAATACAAAAGTCAGAATTAGAAGTGGGGTCACAGATAAAGATGATATAATACACAATGTATATTTTAATTGTTAGAGGAGTGAGCTTCTGTGTTTTATTTTTTTTCTAGCTATGCTAAATAACAAAGTTATGGTATAGGTCAAGATGGTCTATTACGGAAAAGATGAGCACTTACTTCTGTGAACTCAAAGCCATTCAATGAAAACAAAATTTTAAATCCTTAGGGTCATATAACTTCACAATGGACACCTGTGAGAGTTGGAATCTGTAAAAAGTGGACAATGGGGGAAATGCTTATCTGATTCAGGCTTTTACTATATCTTGCAAACCATCATCAGAACGTACATTTATAGCTATTGATGGTTCATTTGCTGGTCTAAATATATTGCTAATCAATGGCGATGTATTCGTTAATTTGTTTCTTTGTTTTTGTTGATTTGTTTTAGTAAGTGGAGAAAGAAGAAGGATAAGGACAATAAGGTGAATTTTAAACAAAACTTAAATTACTCTTTTTTTCTAATAATATATTCTTCCCACATTTTTGGTTTAAATTCTCTCTTTTTTTCCCCCAGCTTTACTGAAATGTAATTGACATATAACATTGTGTAAGTTCAAGGTGTGCAAAGTGATGAGTTGATACACACATGTATACATTGTAAAATGGTTACCACAATAAAGATGGTTAACAAATGCAACACCTTATATTTTGTGATAAAAACATTTAAGATCTCCTTTCTTAGCAACTTTCAAGTATATAATACAATATTGCTAACTATAGTCACCATGTTATACATTAGATCCCCAGAATTTGTCTTATAACTGGAAATGTGTACCCTTCGGCCAGCCTTTCCCTGTTGTTTTCAATCACACAACAGCAATAAAATAAACAGTAATATGCTGTTTGTATGTTCGAATGTTCTTTCCAAAATTTTTAAAGATAAAATGGCAACTCACACTGATCTTTTTCATTTTTCATGCTTTTTGATATCCAAATGTGTAAATAATAACCTTGAACTTACATATATGTGTTCAAGGATTGTGTTTCATAATTCTTGTATTGTAAGTGGACAACACAATACTATCACGGTTAGAGAAAAGTAAAATTTTATTAATAAAAATGAAAATACCTGTGAGTTGACTCTACGGATTTTGCATCACATGTGTAAGTGAACTGTGATAGAGAGAAAGGACAATATAACTCCTTTATCATGCCACTAATTCAAATATTTTTGAAGACTATGTCTTAGAAGTCCAAAATTTAACTTTGTGGGATTAATTTTGAATATCTTATACCATCCGAAATAAAGTAGCAGTATGATGTTCTTTCTTATTGCTGCATTATATAGAGAAACTTATTTAAAAAAGAAAATTAAATATAATTCATATTCCAGTATTTTTCAAATCCCAAAATACATTTGAAAAAGATTTAGAAGAAATGTATTGAATTGGCATATGCAGCTTGGCCATGCCAAAGATTTCTTTGGTGAGTTGATAAAAGTGTTAACCTTTCTCCTTCAACCTTTTGATTGGTGAAATAGGGTCACATTATCATGTTGAACTTTTGGAGTTATAACTTTAAGAATAATCAATAATAGGAAGCCTGTAGTGCTAATGCCATTGCTATTTCAAAAATGATTGATGGAAATGGCTGGTTCTAAAATACTAAGCTGTCTAGTTTTGGTCCATGACAAATAGCATCAACATGATTATATCTTGAATAAGAAAATAAAATTCCTCCCCAAAGCTTAAGGTCTGTGCTAAATAAAACACTGGTAGCCATTCAGCATTTTGTGTTCCTTAATGACCAAATGTATTCAAGCAAAGTTGATGAAAAAGGGGAATAATGGCTATTTTTAAAATCAGATTCAGTTTAAAAGGCTTTTGATCAAATATCCAGCTTTGAGCAACAAATATTCCGTACTTGGTGAATTTGTCAAATATCTTGCTTTGTGTTTGGTCACTGGAACATGAAAGTGCTTATGTTGGTAATAAAACTAAAGAAGATTAATTAAGGTGTATTAACTAGTGTAAACATTGTATTGTTCAAATAATCAAATTTTGTTTTATTTTCTTCAACTACTATGGTCTCTAAAAATGCTTACTAGTTACAGATGTTTTATATAAATTAAAAATTTAGTAAGCTCCAATTAACTAATGATACAGCTCTTTTATTTTTAAAACATGTTATCTATTTGAGGAGCAGTCCATTGTCTCATCTTTCTTTTATGAAGTCCAAACAAAAACATAGGTGAAATTATGTTTAAATTTTAGACACTAATGCTAGAAAAGTAATTAAAACTATTTGAAATCTCCTGGATATAGTGTCCTGATTCATTGATTAAACTCTTATCATTATATAAGAGATTTTCTTTGGTAAAGTTTCTGTTTAAATATTAAATTAGGGAGGAGTTAAGATGGCGGAGGAGTAGGAGACACCGAAAAAAAAAAAAACCACCTGTAGATGATTCCGTCAAGCATTTTTCTATTTTTGTTTAGAAAATAAAATAAAAAGTATATGGGTATGTATATTTAATAAGTCCTTAAAAATTAAGGAAAACTTTATAATGGTTGCCTTGTGGGGGATGGGCAGGGTTGGTTGGACAAGGAGGAACTCTGACTTCCTACTTTATACTTATGTGGACAGAGAGTTTTTGATGGGATTATGGGTGATTTTTACCTGTTCAGGTTTTTTGGTAATTTTTTAATTTAAAGTTTTCAATCATAGGTGTAAGCCCAGTGAGGACAGGAATTTTGACCTGGTTTGTTCACTGCCATATCCTCAGTGTCTAGAGTGGTATTTTCCATATAGTGAATGCTTAATGAGTATTTGTTGGGGGCATCTTGAATGCAATACATATAGTTTTATCATATATCGGAGGATTTGGTGGCATGCAAAGTATGTATCATGAGAAAAAGACAAATGTCGAGACTAGATTCA
>NW_024426996.1:56674672-56893597 GCF_017311325.1 Ursus maritimus
CCTGCTTGTGTTTCCTCTCTTGTTGTGTCTCTCTCTGTCAAATTAATAAAATCTTTAAAAAAAGAATACATAGGAGATATTATCTTGTCCAATATTCTCTCTTGAGTGTCTTTCCCAAAGTTGATGAGTCTATTTAAAATATAAATTTTTTTTCTTGGTAATGATCACATTGTTATTGGTTTTGAAAAATCACTGGAGTCTGAAAAACTGTTACTACAAAGTGATGACAAAGAGTCCTTTTTTTGTATGTTTGGATACCATTAGTTCATTATAAAAGAGAGACATGGAAATTATTTACATGATGAAAGATTTCACAACTTCACTGGAATGGGCAAGTTCACTTCATGCCATTTTAATAATGATTTCAGTCTACATACTTTCTGAGAATGTCACCATCTCTAAATAAGAAATAATCCTTGTGTCTAGAACTATTTTGGTGCCTCCATATTTTGGGAGAAGAACTTTATCTTCAACTTTCACACAAACTGGTTGAATCTCTCCACCCTTTCTTTTAGAGCCCAGTCCAACAGCTAATACTGTTGCTTGCAACACTTGTACTTGAGATTTTTCTGGAAGCATAATACCTCCTTTGGTTACAGTTTCAGATGCACTCCTTTCAACTAAAACTTGGTCAAAGAGGGGAAGAAAGTTTCTAAATGTCTGCCCTGCCATGAATCTGGCCCTGTTCGTACTCTTAATAGAGTCCTTTGATGGCTATCGATTTGAGACATTATTGTTTGAATTGCAATTTGGATACAAAGAAATAAGCTTCTACAACCTGACCTACAAACAGATGAAAAATAACTACGGAATACAGGAAATACTTTTTAAAATGTCTGAAATCCCTAAAGGGTAAATAGAAATAAGGAGATTTGAAAAGGACTTGAGATTAAAAACAAAACAAAACTGCTGAGGGAGGAAAGTTTAAGGTTTTGGGTTTTTTTTTTTCCCTTTTTTTTTTTTTTAATTTGTGTGTGTGTGTGGTTTTATCTACAGATGACCTGTATGCATGATGTGAGAAAGCAAGCCAACAGGAAGACTCTGTCTTTCTCACTGGAAAGTCTAAGGAAAGAAATCCAAGGCACAAGGGTCACAGAAGAGTGAGAGGCAAATCCATAAAGGAGAAATCCAGAGGAAGGGAAGCTCCATATATGGTGTATAAATTTCGACCAAGTCTTAGTATGGCCCCTGAACTACATATTCCTGGGACAACAGGAGGCTGATTTTATGAAGAACTGTGCTGCAACCCACTGCAGGTGTGACAGTTTCTAGTTAGAATCACACCAAACAAACTACCTGCTAAGACAAAGCATACACACTCTTAAGAATAGTACAACAAAATCCAGAGTACCCACAAAATAATGTTCACAATATCCAGGAAGCAATCCAAAATTATCCAAACTAAAAAGAACAAGGATAATTTGACCTATACACAAGGGAAAAAAATAGCAATTAACAGTGAACAGCCCTGAGATCACTTAGATGTTGGAAATATAAGATAATAAATTTAAAATATTTTTAAAAATCTCACCACAGAAATAGAAAACATAAAAAAGAACAAAACAAAACAAAATATAAACTGAAAAACACAGCATCTAAGATTTTTTTAAAAAAGTAAAAAAACCAAACCCATGAACCTAGCTTCAGGTGTGTAAAATAATATTAAAAATTATATGAAATACATAAATTTACAAGTAAAAGATGATCAATTAAATCCAAATATAATAAATATGGAGAAAATCACACATGCACACATCATAGTCAAACTGTTGTAAACCGAAAAAAAAAAAAAAAGAGAGAGAGAACTTTAAAGGCAGCCAGAAACAAAACAATCCACTAATATTGGCAGAAAAGAATGTCTTAGGCCAGGGACTACTCATCAGACACACTAGAGGCCAGAACTGACCAGCACATCATACTTAAAATGCAAAAACCAAACAAAGAAAGCACCAAAACCAAAAATCAAACCAAAACAAAAAAATCAATCCACAATTATATATCCATACACCCAAGGTGATTATCTCTCAAAATGAAGGTATGATACATTTCAGATAACAGAAAGAAAGTCATTTTTCCAATATCGGACATGCTTTAAAAAAAATATGCCAAAGAAGATTCTTCTTGCTGAAGGAAAATAATACCAAAGGATACTCAGATTTCCATAAATAAATAAATATTGGAAATGGTAAATACACAGATAAATATAAAATATATCTTCCTCTAATTTGATTAAATGCATTATTACTTTTTATTTTTTATTTTATTTTTTATTATAATAATATTTTTTGTTGTATTGTGTTGGTCACCATACAGTGCATCCCTGGTTTTTAATGTGGAGTTTGATGATTCATTGGTTGCGTGTGGCACCCAGCGCGCCGTGCATGCGTGCCCTCCTTGCTGCCCATCGCCGGCCTGTCCCGTTCCCGCACCTCCCTCCCCTCTGGGGCCCTCGGTTTGTTTCTCGGGGTCCACGGTCTCTCAGACTTCATTCCCCCTTCTGATTACCCCCTTTCTTTGTCCCTTTCTTCTCCTACCGATCTTCCTAAATGCATTATTACTTTTTAAAGCAAAAATAATAATCTTGATTTCTGTGCTTACAATGTATACAGAAGTAATACATTTTATATTTATAAAGCTTGGGTGCATTAAGTAAGAACACATATATGATTGCAGGATTTCCTATGTTTAAGTGAAGGGGTAGAATATTAACTTTGAATTCACAGTGAACATTTAAACATGTATATTGTAATCTCTAGAGCAGCCACTAAAAATTTAATGGTAAGAAGCATAACTGAAAAATCCAGTTAATGATTATAAATGGAATTCTAAAACAATAGTCCAAAAGAATACAGGAAAGGGAAAACAAAGAAACAAAAATGTGTACTGACAGGAAATAAACACTAACATAATAGAGTGAAATCTAACAATATCAACAATTACACTAAATGTTAATGGTCTAAATATTCAAATTAAAAAGCAAAGGTAATCAGCATGGATAAATAAACAAGGTCCAACTAGAGCTTTCTACTAAAAATACACTTTAAATATAAATACACATTTGTGTTTAAGTTAAATAGATAGAAAAAAAATTACACTATGTAAATCAGAAGCATGAGAAAGTCAAGGTGACTATATTAATACCGATTATAACAGACATCAACATAATTACCACAAATAAGGAGGGCATGCAATAATGATAAAAGAGCCTATTTATCAGTGGACCATTACAGTTACAAATAAACTACTAATAATAAGGTATAAAAATACATAAAGCAAACATTGATAAAATTAAAAAGAGCAATAGAGAATTTCACAGTCTGAACAGGAGATCTGAAGCATCTCATAACACCTAAACAAAAATAACCAATATATTTGTGGAAGATCTAATTATAATTGCTATTTATAATTACTAGGTTTATTAAATTATTAATCACCAAGGTCATTTGATATTTTTTTTAATTCTGCACCAAAAAAAGAATACATATTTTTTTTCTACTTTATATTCTAAGTTCCCAAAGATAGGTCATATTCTGTTCAGAACATTAAAACAAGTCTCACTTAATGAAAAAGGACTAAAAGTATATAAAGCATTATCTTTGACCACATCGAATTAAATTACAGATTGATAACAAAAATATATCCAGAAAAACTACAAATATATTGAAATTATACAACACATTTCTCTATCATCCACAGATAAAAGATAAATCACAAAAGATATATTTCACTTGAATAATATTTAACAAATATATGCATATATAAAAATCATTGGAAGGGATATAAAACTGTTCCTTTGAAAGAAATATGTATCATTAGAAATGTATATTTGAAAATAAGGTCTAAAATTAATGACCTATGTTTCCACTTCAAAAATTCAGAAAAAAAAAAAACATAGTTTAGATTTTAAAGGGATAACACTACATAACAAAATAGGATTTGGACAAGCAATTGAATGATACTTTTGAGACCAGCAACTGAATGATACTTTACATTCAAATATCAATCAAATTTCTTACATCTACAAAAATCTTGCTAGCATTTTGAATAGGATGGCATTAAAATTGGGGAAAATTGACATACTAAAAATATCAAATCTTTCTATCCATGAAAATGGCTCATCTCTCCACTTATTTAGATATTTTATTTCTGTCATCAATATTTTTACTTTCTGCATACAGATCTTGCATCAAATTTATTAGATTTCTAAATAACTTTCATTTTTTGTGCTATTATATTTTTTTAAAAAATTTGATTCCAGTCATTTATTAATGGCTTATAAGTATATGACTGAATGCTTTATATAAACTTTTTCCCTAGGACCTAAACTCGCTTTTGTGTTCTTGGAGTTTGTTATTGTTGTTTTGCAGATTCTTTGGCATTTTCTATTTGGGCAATCATTCATTTTCAAAAAAGGGCTGTCTTATTTTTCTTTCTAATCTGCATCCCACTTGTTTATGTATGCTTTATTGTACCAGCAAGGCATTCCATCACAATTTTGCATAGGAGTGGTGATAGAGGACATTTCTGTCTTAGGTGATCTTAGGTGGAAAGTATTTAGCCTTTCATAATTAAGTATGGTGTTAGCTGCAGATATTTTGCAGGTACTTGTAAGATTGAGGAAATTTCCTTCTATTACCTCTTTGTTGAGTTTCTAGCATGAATGTATATTGAATTTTGTATAAAGCTTAATAGATAATCAAATGTAAAGTTGTCTTTGATTGCAGCCTGCTTGAACACACAAAAAAAGAAAAAATATATTTGGGGGATAATCAGGGACAGTCAAATATTCACTGGGCATGAACAAGATTGAAAATTATTTTTCAATTGTTAGGTCTGGTTTTGAGAATCTGTCATAATTTCCTGGTGATTTATTTATGCTCATATATTTTATCATGGATATTCTTATGACCTATAAGTGTTTCAGGGAAAATTACAGCAGAATATTAAAATGGGTTATCAAATTAGTGTGTATATGGGTGTCCACTGCATTTTCATGTCACCTTTTATAAATATTTGGTCATTTAATTGGAAAAAAATAACATGTACAATATGCATTATCTTGGATGTATGTATTTTGTTAGTAATCTCTAAATACTCTAATGGAACATTTTGCTGAGTAAGCACTATGTAGCTTACTTGAAATATTACACATTATATCATTCAGTACTTCTTTATGAAAACATTTTACAGCCAATTTCTGGAGAAATCATTGCTAAGAAATGTCTGTACTTTTAAATATAATCAGTTAATTCTAAACATAAGAGTTACTTTCAATTTTTAGATTTTGATGTGTATGTATGTGTGTACACATATGCATATATATAGTATGTATACATATATATGTATATAAAATATATATATAAATAAAAAAATAAATAAATATTAAATTAAGTATTTTGCCATTTTTCATTGGGTTGTTGTTATTGTTGAGTCTTAAAAGTTTTTTACATATTCTAGATAAAATGTGTTTATCCAATATATGCTTTACAATATTTTCTTTCAGTCAATTGTTGGATTTTTTATTTCAAGTTTTTATTTAAATTTCAGTTATGGTAAAATTGGTATATGGCAAAATTGGTTTCAAGTGTAGAATTTAATGATTCATTAGTTATATATAACACCCAGTGCATATCACAACAAGTGCCATCCTTAATATCCATCATCTATTTAACACATCACCTTCCCCACCTTCTTCCATCAACCCTCAGTTTTTTTCTCTATAGTTAAGAGTCTCTTCTGGTTTGCTTCCTTGTCTATCTCTTTTTTCCCCTTCCCCTATGTTCCTCTGTTTTGTTTCTTAAATTCCACATATGAGTGAAATCCTACGGTATTTGTCTTTCTCTGACTGACTTATTTAATTTAGCACAATACAATCTAACTCCATCTACTTCACTGCACATCTTTTTATGACTGAATAATATTCCATTGTGTGTATATGTGTGTGTGTGTGTGTGTGTGTGTATGTGTGTGTGTGTACCACCTCTTCTTTATTCATTCATCACTTGATGGACAGTTAGGATATTTCCATAATTTGGCTTTGTTGATAACATTGCTATAAACATTGGGGTGCATGTGTCCCTTCAAATCAGTATTTTTGTATCCTTTGGGTAAATACCTAGTGCAATTGCCTGGTAGAGGAATAGTTCTGTTTTTAATTTTTTGAGGAGTCTCCTTGCTGTTTTCCAGATTGGCTGCACCAATTTGTATTCCCATCAATAGCGTAAATGTGCTCCCCTTCCTCCACATCCTCACCATCTGTTGTTTCTTGTGTTCTTAATTTTAGCCATTCTGACAGGTGTGAGATGGTATCTCATTGTGGTTCTGATTTATATTTTCCTGATGATGAGTGATGTTAAGCATTTTTTTGGGGTGGTGTCTGTTAACCATCTCTATGTCTTCTTTGGAAAAATGTCTGTTCATGTTTTCTGCCCATTTCTTAACTGGATTATTTATCTATTTCTTGGGTGTTGAGTTTGGTGAGTTATTTATAGATTTTGAATACTAACCCCTTAGCAGATATGTCATTTGGTAATATCTTCCTCCATTCTCAAGGTTGTCTTTTAGTTTTTTTGATTGTTTCCTTCATTATGCAGAACTTTTCTATCTTAATGAGGTTCCAATAGTTCATTTTTGCTTTTATTTCCCTTGCCTCAGGAGACATGTCTAGTAGAAGTTGCTATGGCCAGTTTCAAACAGGTTTCTGCCTGTGTTCTCCTCTAGGATATTGATAGTTACCTGTCTTATGTTTAGGTCTTTCATCCATTTTTAATTTATTTTTGTGGATGGTTTAACAAAGTGGTCCAGTTTCATTCTTCTGCACATTGCTGTCCAGTTTCCCCAACACCATTTGTTGAAGAGACTTTTTTCCATTGAATATTCTTCCCTGCTTCATCATAGATTAGTTGACCGTATAGTTGCAGATCCATTTCTGGGCTTTCTGTTCTGTTCCATTGATTGTTGTGTCTGTTTTTGCGCCAGTACCATACTGTCATGATGACTACATCTTTGTAATATAGCTTGAAATCTGGAATTGTGATGCCTCCAGCTTTGCTTTTCTTTTTTAAGGTTGCTTTGGTTATTTGGGGTCTTTTGTGATTCCATGCAAATTTTAGGATTGTTTGTTCTAGCTCTGTGAAAAATGCTGGTGGTATTTTGACAGGGATTTTAATAAATGTGTACATTGCTTTGGGTGATATAGACATTTTAACAATATTTGTTCTTCCAATCTGTGAACATGAGATGTTTTTCCATTTCTTTGTGTCATCTTTGATTTCTTTCATAAGTGTTCTATAGTTTTCAGAATAAAGATCTTTTACCTCTTTTTCAGGTTTATTCCTAGATATCTTATGGGTTTTGGTACAGTTGTAACTGGCATTAATTCCTTGATTTCTATCTCTGCTGTTTATTATTGGTGCATGGAAATGCCACAGATTTCTGTACATTGATTTTGTAGCCTGCGACTTTGCTGAATTTGTGTATCAGTTCTAGTAAATTTTTGCTGGAGTCTTTCAGATTTTCTACATAGAATATCATGTTGTGTGTGAAGAGTGAAAGTTTGACTTCTTCCTTGATGATTTGGGTGCCTTTGATTTTTTGATTTTGTTGCCCGATTGCTGAGACTAGGACTTCTGGTACTATGTTAAATAACAGTGGTGAGAGGGGACATCCCTGTCTTGTTCTTGCCTGTAGAAGAAAAGCTCTCTGTTTTTCCCCATTGGGATTGATTTTTTCTTTTAAGATGTTATTTATTTATTTGAGAGAGGGAGACAGCATAAGAGAGAGAGCTTCAGCATGAGCAGGGGGGAGGGGCAAAGCAGAGGGAAGAGCAGAATCCCCATTGAGCAGGGAGCTCAATGTGGGGCTTAATCCCATGACCTCGAGATCATGACCCGAGCTGATGGCAGATGCTTAACCAACTGAGCCACCCAATCTCCCCTCCCCATTGAGTAAGATATTAGCTGTGGGTCTTTTGTATTTGGTCTTTATGATGTTGAGGTATGTTGTCTCTACACCTGCTTTGTTGAGGGTTTTTATCAAGAAGGGATGCTGTACTTTGTCAAATGCTTTTTCTGCATTTATTGAGAGGATCATATGGTTCTTATCCTTTCTTTTGTTAATGTGGTGTGTCATGTTGACTGATTTATGGATTTTGAACCAAAACTGAAGCCCAGGAATAAATCTCATGATCATGGTAAATAATTTTGTTAATGTATTGTTGGGTTCAATATGCTAGTAACATGTTCAGAATTTTTGCATCCATGTTCATCAGGGATATTGGTCTGTAATTCTCCTTTTTCATGGGGTCTTTGGTTTTGGAATTAAGGTAATGTTGGCTTCATAGAAGGAGTTTGAGAGTTTTCCTTCCATTTCTATTTTTTGGAACAGTTTGAGAAAAATAGGAATTAACTCTTCTTTAAATGTCTGTTATAACTCTCCTGGGAAGCCATCTGGGCCTGGACTTTGTTTTTTTGGGAAATTTTTGATTACTGATTCAATTTCTTTGTTGGTTATAACTCTGTTCAAATTTTCCATTTCTTCCTGTTTCAGTTTTGGTAATTGGTATGTTTCGAGGAATTTATCTATTTCTTGCAGATTGCCCAGTTTTTTGGCATATATTCATAATCTTCTCTTATAATTGTTTGTAGTTCTGTGATGTTGGTTGTGATCTCTCCTCTTTTATTCATTATTTTATTTATTTGGGTCCTTTCTCCTTTCTTTTTGATAAGTCTGCCTACAGGTTTATCAATTTTGTTAATTCTTTCAAAGAACCAGCTCTTAGTTTTGTTGATCTGTTCTGCTGCATTTTTTGTTGTTGTTTCTATATCATTTATTTCTGCTCTAATCTCTATTATTTCTCTTCTTCTTCTAGCTTTAAGCTTTACTTGCTGTTTTTTTTCTAGCTCCTTTAGGTGTAAGGTTAGGTTGTCTATTTGAGACTTTTCTTGCTTCCTGAGGAAGGCCTCTTTCTACATGCTTCCCTCTTAGAACTACCTTTGCTTCATCCCAAAGGATTTGGACTGCCATGTTTATGTTTGCATTTGATTTCACATATTTTTTTATTTCTTCTTTAATTTCCTGGTTAGCCCATTTATTTTTTAAAAAGATATTATTTATTTATTTGAGAGACAGAAAGAGAGTGAGTGAGATAGAGCACAAGCTGGGGGAAGAAGTAGAAGGAGAGGGAGAAGCAGACCTCCTACTGATCAGGGAGCCTGATGTGGGGCTTGATCCCAGGACCCTGGGATCATGACCTGAGCCAAAGGCAGACGCTTAACTGACTGAGACACCCAGGTACCCCACCCATTCATTCTTTAATAGGATGTTCTTTAATATCCATGTATTTGTGGTCTTTCCAAATCTTATCTTGTGGTTGACTTCAAGTGTCAAAGCATTTTGGTCTGAAAATATGCATAGTATGACCTCAATCTTTTGGTACTTATTGAAGGCTGATTTTTGCCTCAATATGTGTGATCTATTCTGGAGAATGTTCTGTGTGCACTCAAAAAGAATGTGTATTCTGCTATTTTAGAATGAAATGTTCTGAATATATCTGTTATATCTATCTGGTCCAGCGTCATTCAAAGCCATTGTTTCCTTCCTGGTTTTCTGCTTGGATGATCTGTCCATTGCTGTGAGTGGGGTGTTAAAGTCCCCTACTATTATTGTATAATTATCAATGAGTTTTTTATGTTTGTTATTAATTGATTTATATATTTGGGTGCTCCCAAGTTGGAGACATAAATATTTATAATTATTAAATATTCTTATTTGATAGACTCCATAATTATGATATAGTGCCCTTCTTTGTTTCTTATTAAAGTCTGGTTTAAAATCTAGTTTGTCTGAAATAAATATGGCTACTCCAGTTTTCTTTTGACATCCATTAGCATGATAGATAATTCCCCATCTGCTTGCTTTCAATCTGGAGGTGTCTTTAGGTCTAAAATGAGTCTCTCATAGGCAGCATATAGATCGGTCTTGGTTTTTTATCCATTCTGATACTAAATGTCTTTTGATTGGAGCATTTATTCCATTTACATTCAGAGTAATTATTGATAGATAAGAATTTAGTGTCATTGTATTACCTGAAAAGTCACTGTTTCTGAAGATCTTCTCTGCTCCTTTCTAGTCTTTGTTGCTTTTGGTCTTTCTTTCCCACTCAAAGAGTACCCTTTAATGTTTCCTTTGGGGCCGATTTAGTGGTCACAAACTCCTTTAGTGTTTATTTGCCCGGGAAACTCTTTATCTCTCCTATTCTGAATGACAGTCTTGCTGGATAAAGTGTTTTTGGCTGCATATTTTCCCCCTTCAGCATGTTGAATATATTGTGCCATTCTCTTCTGGCCTGCCAGGTTTCTGTAGATAGATCTGCTGCAAACCTAATTTGTACTCCCTTGTAAATTAGGGGTTTCTTTTCCCTTGCGGCTTTTGGGATTCTTTCCTTATCTCTATATTTTGCAAATTTTACTATGAAATGTCTTGGTGATTGCTGGCTTTTGTTAAATTTGATGGGAGTTCTCTGTGCTTCCTGGATTTGGATGATTATTTCCTTACCCATATTAGGGAAGTTTTCAGCTATGATTGCTAAAATAAACCTTCTGAAACTTTTTCCCCTCTCTTCTTCTTCTGGGACTCCTGTGATACCATGTTATCACACTTTATGGAGTCACCAATTTCCTGAAGTCTGCATTTGTGATCCAATACTTTTTTTCCCCTCCTCTTTTCAGCTTCATTATTTTCCATAATTTTATCTTCTATATCATTGATTCATTCCTCTGGTTCATCCATCCTCATTGTTATTGCATCCATCAGTTTTGCATCTCAGTTATAGCACTTTTTATTTCAGCCTGACTAGTTTTTAGTTCTTTCATCTCTGCAGTTAGGGATTCTCTAGTGTCTTCTATGCTTTTCTCAAGCCCAGCTAGTATCCTTATGATGGTTGTTTTAAAATCTGGTTCAGGCATCTTTCTTACAACTCTTTTGATTAAATCCTCATTCATTATGTCTTCCCAATCTTTCTTTTGGGATGAATTCCTCCATTTTGTCATTTTGTCTAGGTCACAGTTTTTATGTGTGTGTGTGTGTGTGTGTGTGTGTTATGAAAGCCTATTATATTCCTTCTCCTAAGAGTAATAGCTATACTAAGAAGAGCTCTTATACTGTCTTGGGCCAGGTCCTTCAGGAAGTGTTTCAGAGTGTGTGCTGTTCTGTTGAGTCTTGGCTGCTCTTTCCCTCAGGTCAGTCCTCCGCAGAGTTTCTCCTTGCCTGTAGTGGGGAGTGTTTGGACCTTGTCCACTATCTGGCAAGTTTTAACTAGGTGTGTTTTGGTCTGCTTATTAAAAGAGGCTAGATCCTATTTCTCTTAGAGCTGAAGCTTTGCAGTACTCTATGATCAGTAGACTTGGTGTGCTTGAGGGGTTTGTGCTAGTCTTCTGAGGGAGGGGCCTGCTGCATTTGTTCTTTTTTTTTTTTAAGATTTTAAAAAATTTATTTGTCAGAGACAGACTGACAGACAGAGAACACAAGCAGAAAGAGAGACAGGTAGAGAGAGAAGCAGGCTCCCTGCTGAGTAAGGAGCCCGATGCACATCTTGATCCCAGGATGATGGGATCATGACCTGAGCCAAGGCCAGATGCTTAACTGACTGAGCCACAGAGGTGTCCCAGCTGCACAGGTTCTCAGGCTTTCTTGTCCTAGTAAAGGTGCACCTAAAAGGTGTGGGGGCAGGGGGTGGAGGCAGGATTGGTGTCAGCAGCTCCAGCCTCCACTGGTGTGCTGCAATGCTCATTGAAGATGGTCAGTTCTGACGGGTGGGTGGGGGAGAAATGGCATTGCCTGCTCTTTCCACCCCAGAGCAGGAAATTTGCACCTGCCACGCTCAGGAAACCCTCACAGAAGAGTGAATAAACTCCCTTCTTATGTGCCTGGCTTCTGTCAGAGCCCTGTCTTCACTTTGTCTGTGTCTGAGTTGTCTGCATGCTAGGTGGCACAGCACTCCTGTGTTTTATCTCAGACATGTGGCTGGGTTTCAAAGTTCCAAATTTTAGGAATCCAATGCAGCACAGATCTGCTCTGATTCTCTGGGGGAAGGTCTTGCCACACTGTGGGTGGTGCCAGTTAGTCCCAGAAAAATAGTCGCCCAACCACACAGTGGTTCACAGTTAATGGTAAAACACAGCAAAAAGCTGGCACCAAGGTTTGCTGCCCTCAGCCCATATCTGTCCCTATGCTAATGAATAGGGCAGCACATTGGCACCTCCCAGCTCTTTTGTCTCCAGAGAGGCTGTGCCACCTCTCCCAAATGCCCTCCAAGAAGGGGAACTGTCTCTTCCAGGGTGACCCATGGGATCCTCAGAGCATGCAGTCCCCTCCAGGGCCTCTGCGCCCCCCCCCCAGGAGCTATGCCCACCAGGCTCCACCCAGTGGTGGTGCAATCTTCTAAAACTTCAGACTTTCAGTTTCCTGCTTGTAAAAACTTGTGATAATTGGCCACTCTAGTTTTCCCAGTCAATGGTTTTGGAGAAGTGTTTCTCTTGTGTAATCCCCTGCACACCACTTTCTCTCTGTTTCCCCCTCTATCTCTCTTTCTCCTCTCTTGAAGATCAAGTCTCCTTTCCTTCTGCAGCACCTGTGATTCTTTTTTCATTGGAATCATGTATCCGTACCTCCTATCTTCCACAATGCGGCTTCTACTCTCCCTCTAGTTCTGCAGTTCGTTGTCTCAGATTCAGAATGATTTCTTGGGTATTCTAAATGATTTGGTATTTATCTAGCTGTTTTTGAGAGATGAGGCAAGCCTCAGGTTCCCCTACTGTTCAGCCATCTTAACTCCTTGCTCCTCAATGTTTGGCGTTTCATTCTTTTAACACTGTCTTTCAAACTATCATTTTTTTTTTTTAATTGAAAAACAGATTGTACCTCCGGTGTCATGGCTAAGTAATCTCCCCATAATTCAAGATCATGAAGATTTTCCTCTGTGTATTTTCTAAAAGTTTTACAGCTTTAAGTCTTACATTTAGGTCTTTGACTCATCTTGAGTTAATTTTGTGTATAGTGTGAAATATGGATTAAAAAGTATCATATTTTTGCGATAATTATCCAATTGCTTGAGCATTTTTTTGTTGAAAAGACTGCCTTGCTCATTGAATTGCTGTTTTACCTTTGACAAAAATCAGTGTCAATGATTTAAAAGAAGTCTGAAATAGACTTGTATGGGTCTGTTTCTGAGCACTCAATTCCACTGATCTATTTGTTTATCTTGACATCAATATCACACTGTTTTGATTAATGTAGCTTTATAATATGTCTACAATTTAGGTTGTGTTACTCCTTTAACTTTGTTCTATTTCAAAGTTATTTGGTTATTTTGGAGATTTTAATTTCTGTATGTTGGCGGATTCTAAGTTTTAGAATTAGCTTTTCAATTTCTATAAAAATGCCTTTTGGGATTTTGATTGGGAAATTTACCTATAGATAAATCTGGGGAGTATTGATATCTTAACACTAGTCTTCCAATCTATGAAAAAGCTTTTTCCCACTTATTTTAATTTCTTTCTTCAGTGTTTCATAATTTTCAGTGTGTAGGTCATGCGCATTCATAAACATGTTTTGCCAGATTTATCCCTAACTATTTCATAGTTTTGATGCTATTGCAAATGGTATTTTTAAATTCAATTTTAAGAATTTCATTATTATAAAAATAGGAAAACAGGTTTGATTTTATGTATTTTCTGGAAGATAATGCCAGAATGTGGTTATATAGGATATTAGAGCAAGACATAAAGTAATTTTGCACACAGATATTCTGGGAGAGGAAAGATATTTTTTCCTCTACTCTTTGAGTTCTGAGCTGAGCCCTTCTAATGTAAGACAGATTAACAAGAGAAAACCAAACAGAAGTTTAACATGTGTACCTCATGTATACATGGGAGATACACAGAAAAAGTGAGTAAGTCCCTGAATTGGTTTAGAATTCAGAATTAAATACCATCTTAATAAGGAAAGGGGAGGGGTTGCATAGGCCTCTTAGGGGAGAATGAGTGTTTTTTAGGAAAGATGAATGGGTCCTTGGAAGACTGATGAAAAGTATGATTTTTCTGACAAAAGTGTGTGTGTGTGGTGTCACTACTAGTCTAAGAATTGGTGAAACTCCAGGGGGTTTATGACAACCGAGTTCGTTATGGGGATCTGTCTTAAGGCAGATAAGGGGAGTTCAGAGAAGGTTTCTTCCTGCATTTGCTGTTTTTAAACTGCCTATACCTCAAAATAAACACTTTACCAAAGTGACCTATTTTCTACCCTTCGACTTCAGTGTACCAAAATTTAGCCTGAACTGGAAAGCAGTCAGGCATGTGAATAGTCAGTTACATGGGGTAGAAAATTCTGCTACTCTGGGATGGCCAGGCAGTCATGAGTTCTCACATTGGGCAAAACCAAACTGGTTGATAGCAGACTTACTGTTGAAAGACAAGTATGTCAGGAACAGGAACTGGAAAACAGGGAAGATATGACAAGGTCAAATCTAAAATGAAAACAAAAATATTGAGTACAAAAGTAATGATGTAAAACATGCATGCATGCAGGCAGAGTCTGAAAGGAAATCTGTGGAAAAATGGAAGTTATTTTACATAGAATATGGACAATATGTTGTGATTATTTTTCTTGATTTTTAAGTGAAATGAATTTTATTATAATGGTTTTATAATAATGACAGAAACAATGATAAGATTGTAAAATTTGATTGTTTTACTAAATATCTTTACATGCTAAGAGTGTTTACTTATGAGGAAAAATTCTGATATGCCTATGTCAGGAACTAACAAATGTCACTTGTGAAACAATAATTATTCTGAAAACTGGATTATCTTACATAACTCTACTTTAATTGGATATGGATCATGAATTCAGAATAAAAAAATAAGATCCATGCCTAGAGGGAGAGGGAAAAAAACAAGCTATTAACAATATCAGTATCAAAATGATATTTTTAAGTATATTGAACATCCTCAAATTCTTATTTATTTATTTATTTGACAGAGACAGCCAGCGAGAGAGGGAACACAAGCAGGGGGAGTGGGAGAGGAAGAAGCAGGCTCCCAATGGAAGAGCCTGATGTGGGGCTGGATCCCGGAATGCTGGGGTCACGCCCTGAGCCGAAGGCAGACGCTTAATGACTGTGCCACCCAGGTGCCCCGAACATCCTCAAATTCTTTTCCCTAAAAGATGACTTCCCATCCCAAATTTATTCAGAGCAATGGATAACTAGGTAAATTTTAATAACTTTAGATTCCATATCTGACCTTGATTTTCACTTTTATCTTCATTTATTCAAAATAATATTTGAAGGTCCAATATTTTAAACCCAAATAGATAAAAGTCTTGAAGTCACAGCTTTGGAACAAATATTCTGCAATTTTAAGCACACTGGGTTTGCAATATATGTATATTAAAATAATTCTGCCATAAAATTAATGATATGATAATGTTTTATAGGGAAAAACACAATTTTATTAGATATTATTTTAGCTAAGATTAAAAGTAAAATGAACTTAACAATGATAGTGGGAATATCAAATGATAAATATCTTAAATTTACATGAATTTTAATGTCATTCTCTACACATTTTTTCTTTACATTTCAGTGTTAGTATGAAACAAATTGGTGAGAAAGAGAAAGCACATTTTAATGTAAAATTAAAAGAGTAAAATGTACTTAAAACATGCTATCATGTACAAAATTTTCAATATTCATTTTGCCAAGACTGAGAGCAAAATGATCAATGATAAGAGATAGACGTGAAAATATTCAGAATTTTTATGTTCAGCCGAGAGAAAAATGAAAGTTGATTTTTTGTGTCTAGTATATTTTCAATAGTGCTACAAATAGAATAGTTAAAAAAAAGAGAGAGAGAGCAAGAACAAAAGAAAAAAGAAAAGAAGAAGAATTTTAAGAAATACAGTAAAATAGAGGATTTTTTTTCTTATTGCTAGAATGCTTGGAAGTTATAACCAAAGAGCTCTTGACCTCATGAGCACCTCTATCTTTTATGAGAGCAAAAATATCTCAAGTGGCATAGTGCTTCTTTTTCCACTCCTGGTTTCATTAATTTAGATATACAGTAAGTGTTCTTTTTCAATGTTTTGTTTGGTCAAGTCAGAAGAGACGGTAATAGCTGTAGGATCACAGGGAAAATGATGAAGGATTGGTGAAAGTCAGGTATGTTGGTGTCGATATTGGCCTGTCAGGGGAGATGAATCAGGTACAGTAGTGTTTTGCTTTAATTTTTTTCAAAAAAAAAAAGGGGGAATTGTATCCTTGAAGAAATCACTTTCTCCTTCTTACTATTGATCTTACTCATCATTAATGTATAATCAGCTCAGGAAATTCTAGAAACTAAGTGTACATTTCAAACATTTTTTAGTTAAGTGTCCCTGGCATATCTTGCGATGGGAAAATTCTTGCACCGTTCCCTCTCCCAAAATTGATAAAAATTTGGAAATGCGTTATTTAGTAAGTATATCCTTTCATGCAAAAAATTAGGTAGGTACCCAACCACGATTAAGCTGTTAATTTTAAGTAAGAAAATAGCAAGCAAAATAAAACTCCCAATTTTACTTTTAGTTTAATTGGCTAAATAACAAAAAGGACTTTCCTTTGATAACTCTACAATTTCCCTATCATTCTCTTTATTTGGTATTATTTGCCCTAATAGAAGAAAGAGATTTAAAACAGACAAATCTAAGTTTCTAAACTCTTGCCAATGTGTATTAAATCTCTCAAAATAAACAGCCAGGTTGAGTTCCAATTAATCAACTAGAAAGGACATTAAGATTTTTGTTTTTCAAAAGATATCACTTTGAGAAAATATACAACATGAAAAAGTTTCTAAGTGATTTATTTCTTAAAGAAGTATGGTTTTTTGTCCTTTGTCACTGATTTACAGTTTTGCTCACTTATAAATTTTTATCAGCTTTACTGAGGATAATTGCTGATTAAAAATTGTGTATATTTATGGTGTATAACTCGATGATTTGCTATATGTATGCATTGTGAAACATTCACCACTATAAAGCTAATTAACATGCCCATCACCTCATAGAGTTAATATTTTTCTTTTTCTTTGTGTGTGTGTGTGACAATACTTAAGATCTATTATCTCAGTTAATTTCAAGTATATAGTAAGCTATTGTAAATTATGGCCATGTAGTTGTACATTAGATATCGAGAACTTATTTTTCTTTCATAACTTAAACTTTGTGGTTTTGGTTTCTTTTTAATCTGTCAAGAATATCTGGGGTGCCCGGGTGGCCTAGTTGGTTAAGTGTCTGCTTTCAGCTCAGGTCATGATCTCAGGGTCCTGGGATCCACCATATTGGGCTCCCAGCTCAGTGGGGAGTCTGCTTCTCCCTCTCCCTCTCCCCCTGCTTATGCTCTCCCTCTCATGCTCACACACTCTCTTAAATAAATAAATAAAAATCTTTAAAAAAAATCTATCAGGAATTTTTCATTGTTTCTGAAGCCAGGGGAGTAGATAGCTATATGAAATGGGAATTTTAAAATTGGTGTCAGGCTTCATAGGCCCATTATATGCTAAAGATTTAACATACAGTGGTCCTTATTAAAAGTCAACCTACATGAAAAATGAGAAGAGATTAATAGTTAATCACTCTGATAAAAATTCTATCTTTGGCTTTATTTTACTTAAAAAGTAGAGTTCTGAAGATTCAATTAAATCATCTTATGTTTTACTTTAAAATTTGAAATTTCCCAAATGCATGATGGTAGTAATCTTTTGACATAAAGAAGGAAGAGTACTTTCTCTGGGAGCTGTTTTTAGAAGGTGCAAACCAATTTCTCAGAAGAGTAAATTATTTGACTAATAGTGAAGTGCTGTGCCGTGGTGAAATTGTGCTAATTAGTAATCATTTTTACCAATCTTATGCCATCTTAACTCCAAAATACTGAAGCAGATTGAATCTAAAAAAAAGAATTGAATAAGAATGTGCTCACCACTCATTCTAACTCTATTGGATTTGGAGAATTGATTTATGGCAATTCTGAGCAATTGCCCAGTTTAAGGGAAATTATTTCAGATCATGTTCACTATAATTTTAAAGTTACTGTCTTTCCTAGAGGTTACTATATCATTGATAAGTGAAATTTTTCTCAGAGCTGTTCCATTGCAAATAAACAATTCGAGCTTCACTTTATTATTTATAATTCAATGATGTCAGGAACAATGAAAGAGATATTCATCTACTTGGCAGATTTCATAGAAACATGCATTTATGAAATACTGATTTTATATCTGCACTGCATAATGGCAATATGTACTCAAGAATAACCTGTTTGGGAGACTATTGTATTATAATCTCAGTCCTCTGGGGAGTTATTTAATCAAAATAGCTCTGCTTAAGTGCACTACAAGAGGAGACATGAAAAAAATGTCAGAGGATCAAGGAGAGACAAAGGACTAGAAATTGTAATACTAAAAGTAATTTAGTGCTTTGAGGAATGGTAATTTTTTTTTTCCTAAAACTTGAGGTGGAAAAAGCTCAGATAAGTCAGAAATATCAGAGCTACAACTGAGATCTCAGTGAATGGTAAAATAAATTCTCATACCCATGAACAACTAAACACCTAGATAAAATGTGTTAAGTCAAAATGGAAATGTAAGTCACACTGTGCTCCTTAATAGTCAGTGTTAGTGAAACACTAATTAGTACCATATGATTATAGGCAACGATTTTGGATCTTATTCCTCTTTTTAACTCTTCTTTGTACAACATAACTTTCCAGTAAATATATGACCTAAATTGTAGTAACGTTCATGATTTCCACCAATGAGTTAAACAACATAATATCCTTGCATAATAAATCAAGTATTAATATACACATTCTTACCTTACTGCGGAGATCTATGTTAATTACTCTATTAATAAGTACCATGTGTTTAACCAACATGCCTAATTACTTTCAACTTTGATTATTGAGTTTAAAACAATATAGGAGGCATAGAATGTTATGGTTTACTTTCTTTTATTTATTTTTGCATGCAAATTCATCATCTCCTATCACTACTATAGAGGCAACCTGTCAAAATTTCCTCCAAACTATCATTTCAAGGTTCTCTTCTTGTAATTTCCTCCTGTAATCCAATACCAATGTTTTTCTTCTCTGTTGTTAAAGTAGACATCTTGGCATTATACAATTATTTATATTATCATATTAATCTTTTTAAAGCATTCCATTTTATAGCACATGTCCATACATGATCATCTTTGTAGAATTTGTGATCTACCTAAAAGTAATCAAAGATATTTTAATAGTCTTTTCTGTCTCTAGAATGAACTACTATTACCGAACAACATATTCTTTTATTTTATTTATTTATTTATTTATTTATTTATTTATTTATTTATTTAGAGAGCGATTGAGAGAGTCCACGAGTAGGAAGGAAGGACAAAGAGAGAGAGAGAAAGAATCTTGAGCAGGCTCCGCACTCGGCACAGAGCCTGAGGTGGGGCTCCATCTCATGACCCTGAGATTATGACCTGAGGTGAAATCAACAGACGCTTAACTGACTGAACCACCCAGACACCCCCTGAACAACATATTCCTGCTAATGCCTCAGGCAAAGATGGGTTATAAAACATAAATCTGAATAAAATTTGACCCTGTATTTCTGGCAAGTCTTAGTTGCCTGGTCTTCAAAAAATTGTTTGCTTCAATATATCCCATCATTGCTCTGGTTCAAGAACTACTTACCTTACATGTTAATCAGCATGTACCTACTTCAACCAAGCATGTTTCAAAACTTACCTCTGAGTGATTATCCTACAACCATGGATGGCCATTTTAATGACAAAATCCACTTAGCATTGATCTAACTCCTTTTAGATATGCTTTCATATTTCACTGTTTTAAGAAAGACAGCATTTAATTCAAAATGGTTTCAAATGGTAGATAGTATCAATAATGGATACCATTTTTGAGTATTTACTAATTTCCAGACTAATTTCTATTACATTTCCAATGGCTAAGTGCTCTGTATGAATTATTTTATTTAAAGCAGCAACACTAAGAGGTTAGGAGAACTCTATTCATTTATGACAGATCACATAGAACTGGGATCTCAATCATGTCTTAGAACATGACAGCTGTCAGCCTCCAGTAATAAATTAGAGTTCAACTCAAAGGTTACTCTCTTAGAGAGGTGTTCTCCAACCACCATATACAAAAACCATCTCTGTCATTATCACGGCCTCTTTTCTTTTGGCACATGGTAGATACAATTTACCTACCATGGCCAATGATGTATGACTGATTTTTCTCTTTATCATTTCTGAGTGGGAGAATTTAAGAACTAGTGTGTGGGTTGCTTAACCCTCATTTCCTTGCTACATGGCAGCAATGTGTATGATGGTTCAGTATCCATCAGCTCCTGAAGTGAGAAGACATGTCAGAACCCCTAACAAATGAGACAAATAAACTTTTATTATACTACTGTGGTGTTGGGGATTCTTTTTAAAATAACAGAAGCTGGTTGTACTCCATTAATTCATATATTCACTCATTCAACAAACATTTTTGAGCACCTGCTTTGTACTAGGAACTGTTTCAACCACTAGACATCTTACGGTGAACAAACAAAAGCGCATGGGTTTTTGTTTTTGTTTTTGAAGTTTATTTTCAGAGAAAGAGACAACTACTAAAGAGAAACAAACAAAAAATATTTTTTAAAAAGTTGTCTGCTAGTGGTGATAAAGTACTATGGAGAAAAGCATGAGATTATAATAGGGTGTGATGAGGATGAAACTGAGGAGTCAAGGAGGGAGGGTCTGTCACAATGATACTTGAACAAAGAGCTGAAGGATAAAAGGAAGCTTAGTACACAGTTCTTCCAAAAAGAACATTTTGGGGAAAAGTAACCACCTTAGGTCACTATGGAACAGTAAGTGCGCTTAATGTAGTGGGGGCAGAGCGAAAGAGGAAGTGCAATGAAGGAAGAACCATAGAATCACAGGAGGGACTTAACTGTGAACAATTCATGATTGTTGAACAAATAAAAGAACAATCTCCATAATAACAAGCTTCAAGTGTTCCACTTCATTCTGCCACGAAGCAAAAGAAAAACTCACAGTTGGACTCACCAGGTCTATATCAAATGAATACAGATGCTATGAATATGTATTCACACAGGTTTGATAGTTATATTCTCAGTGGCTCAAAATTTTAGTGAAAAAAATAATGGTATCTATAAAAATGTTTTTCTTTAATTATAACTTAAGCACTGATAATAAAGCACTATTGAGTAGAATGTTTTATTTGCAGGAATATATATGTATTTCCAAATAACTTCTGGAAAGTATTTTTACAAAAATTGTCATAGAAGAAGAAGGAGATTATTGATAATCATTTTGTACAAATAATCCATGACTATTCGGAAAAGTAGCCAACTGTGCTTTGAGATATTTCCTTTTATGAATCTTAACTCGACATCTTTGTTTCAGTTACCTAATATTGGGTAACAAATCATACAAAAAACTTAGTGTACTATTTGCTCACAATATGTGAATCAGCAATTTGGGCTGAATTCAACTGAGTTTCTTTATTTATTTATACAAGAGTTCTCAGAGGGAGTGGCTTCTGATATTTCACATGCCCTCCTCTAGATGCTAGATTAGTCCTTTTTACATTATGGGAGCATTAGGAAGTTGCTGATGAGAAACAATTTTCCACGAATCCCTTACTTTTTTATGTGGCTTGGCATTTATGGCCAGTTTAAAAATGTTTGTATAAGGAGATAAAACAAGACAATACTTTGCTATCAGAGAAGATTTTCTTACATTCCAGAGTAATAAATACCATGTCTTCTTTGGAACAAAGTTTGGGCAAGTTTTTTGGCAGCACATTATGAAATTCAGGGTTTCCTAAACTTGGGGTTCCAAAAGTGAAAACGAATTAGCTGTGTGCTCAGAATTCACCGAGGCCCATTTTGAATCATCCCTACAGAACCTGGGGGGCAAGAGAGATCAATGACAGCATGAAATTCAAGTTGCTTGCTATACCAGAAGTTACAAGCTGGGTAAAATCATTTGGTCTGGTTGTATTCTCAATGACTAAATCTGTGTAAGCGTGTTGAATCCACCTAGCACCTGCTAGCAGCTTATGGACTATTTGATTGCAAGTCTTCCCAAATAGCAGACTTGAAAGTAAAACCATGTCACTTTTGCCACATTCTATTGATCAAAGCATGTCCTAGGGCCATACCAGATTCAAGCAGTGAGGAACTAGACTCTGTCTTGATGGGAGGAGTGACACACATGAGAAGAGATATTCACCACATGTATAACCTCTTGTTCATAATTTTCTCTCTTTGAATCTGTGCTACAAACTCATAATTACTTAAATTTATATTTTATTCTACTAATTCTCTTCAGCTCTGTCTATAAACTCTGCTATGAGCAAATTCATTGAGATTTTTCAGCTTCTTACTGGAGTGTGGCAAACATACAAAAATGTGCATAAACCACAAATATATACAGCTTGATGAATTTTCACAAATTACCAACTGCCTTGTCACTAGACTCTAAATCAAGTAAAACATATTACCAGCATTCTCAAAACCACCCTTAACGCCACGACCTAGTCACTACATACTCCCAAAGGATAAAGGATAATTTTGCTTATATTTGAACTTTATATAAATGGAATCATAGGTATGTATTCTTTTGTGCTTTCTGACTTTGTTCCAAATTATGTTTGTGAGAATCGTCTATGTTGTGATTAAATCTACATTCTCTGGATTCAATGTCTTCATATTAGAAAACACTATTTAAAAGTTAAATTTTTTTACAAATGCATATTTGAAATTTAAAATAGACTAATAAATAATTTATATCGAAAAAGAACCCACACTTCAAATTAGAAAATATTTATAATTAAGTATTTTAAAATTACTGCTCCTCAAAACTTATGAGATGATGCTAAATTGTTATTATATGGGAATTTAAATGTGTTTAAATATAAAAAAAGAAAAATAGCAGCAAATTAAGTAGTTAAGCATCTAACTTGGTACTTAGTAAACTATTAATAAAAGAACTCCGAAAAAACCATAGAAAAGAAATAATAAAAATTAAACTAGAAATAAACAAAATATACACACAGACATATAATTGTGAATATTGTCAGAAACATGTTTTTTTCTTCAAAGATTAGTATTCAGAGAGTATCTACCAAAATTAATGAAAACAAAATTGATTACAAAAATGTCCCCTATTCTACATCTTCCCTGTCGCTATTCCCTCTATAATATAACATTGTAGTTTTGAAAGAGTTGGATCTTCTTTTCTGAATCTCTGAAGTTGGAGTGGCTTTGTGATTTGCTATGGTCAAGAGAGTATGGAGCAAGTGGCAATATTCCATTTCCAAACCAGGTCTCCAGGGATCTTGAGTGCTTATGTGATTTTTCTTGCTTCTCTGACTTCACTTTGAGAACAAGTAAATGAGAGCTAGCCTGGTAGAGAATGGGGGACCAACTAGGGGAGAACTAGCAGAGATCTTCACTGAGGCCCCAAACAAGTGAGAGAGTATGGCCAAGAAAACAAAACACTGAGTGATTTCATTAGGTGAATGACCTCTAATTACAGGTATACGTGTTGGTATCTCTAGGCCCCCGAGACCAGATGGTCTCCTAATCAGCCTATACTTGTGTGAGCTTAAAAGAAAAAGCTTAAAAGAGCTTATTGTTTTAAACATGTGGGTTTTGTGGCTGTTGGTTACAAAACATTATTGTATCAATAAATAACCATACAGAGTCCATTATAATAATATATTATATATTTTCAAAGCATATGTTTGATAAGCAACAAAAAAATCTCTTCTTAATTTTAATAATTATGTTGATATAAATATAACCAATAAGAATTGCAGAAATAAAATAATTCATGAAAATGCTTATTTTTTAAAAAGAAAGCTGAAGAAATGTTCAGTTTAACTCAGGTTAAGTTAAAAATGTTGTGATATCTGTAGTTAACAGTGAAGAATATTTATAGAGCTCTCCTACTGTAGTTTAACTTAAAATCAAAAGTACTGAGCAGTCATAATGACACTTTTGGAATTCATTGCTGGGATACATAATTGTTATATACGTATAAAACATTTAACATCTCAAATAGCTAAAAGGAATATAAGAAATGGTGTCTTTGTGGTCAAAAGTAGTCAAAGGTACAAAAGAAAAAAAACCAAAAAAACAAATGGTGTCTTCATAGCTCTGTGTAAACGTGTAGTTAGCTTGTAGACCGAAATAACTTCATGGTCTCAAGAAACTAAATTAGGTGCCGAGAAATAGGCAGGTAGAAATACACCTGTATTTACCATTAAAACTAAAACTTAACAAACGGCATGAAAATATAATCAACAGCATCTATGAGTAGAATTTAGAAAAATAAATTTACAAAAGTGACCAACCTATTAAGCAGAGTGTTTATTGGTGATAACATAGAAACAAAAGAAAAATCAGATTCATAGATTAACATAGATTAACTAACTAACATAGATTAACATCCTTGCATAAAATAGGGCTATTCTCATTCACAAATCTAGGGCAGGTTTTCTAGGATCAGGACAAAGCTTTTCTCCACTGGCCTTGACTGACACTAGTAAGAATTTATTTGCCAATCTCCAGTTTTTCCTCAACCTAACACAGCTATGATTGCTTGTTTCCAGGTGAGCAGGAACAAAACTGGAAAAGATAAAGATTGCTGTTGTTTTGATTATATTGATTATATTCCAGGCACTCCTTTCTTCAAAGTATATTATTTCTGGGATTAAAAGTGAAGATTGGACACATTTCAGGCAAAGATCAAGTATGTATGTCCGTGTATTGTGCCTCACTACACCCGTTTTTCTTTATTTGTAAATTAGGCTATTTGGTGGGACCATACAGGCTTGTTATAATCATCTATGAGAAAATGCATGTAAATAGGTTGGCACAGTATCTGGCAACTAGTAAACAATGAAAAAAGGTTATTTATTTTACAAATCATTCCTGAAGGAGGAGAATTTCTGGGAATAGTGATTCCATTCAGTATATGTTGCTTTTTTATAATCTTTTTTTATCTTTCTTAAGATTTATTTATTTATTTATTTATTTATTTATTTATTTATTTATTTTAGAAAGCGAGAAAGAGAGAGAGAGAGCATGAGTGGGAGGGGCAGGGGGAGAGGAAGAGATAATCCCATACGGACTCTAAGCTAAATGCAGAGCCCACCCAACACGGAGCTTGGTTTCACTACCCTGGGATCACCACCTGAGCCAAAACCGAGAGTCAGATGCCCAACTGACTTCACCACCCAGTCATCCCATATAATCTTTTGTTTTAAAAGATGACTTTTTCTTATCTTCATTTCTGCCAGTCTTGGCAGCCGTCTTCTCTGAACCATTGTTTCCTATACAAAAATTACATTTTCTACTCCATCAAAAGAGAAATAAATCAAACTGTATTTTGGATTCATTTAATCAGCAAATACTTATTGTGCATTTATTGAATCATAGCACTCTATCAGAGATTATTCAGGTCCTGGGGATCAAAATCATATTAATTTTTCAGACTCTTTCACTTTTATCCACCTCATTATGCTCTAGATGCATTATGCTCTAGCAGCACCATCATAATTTTATTCAAGACTGATCTGAGATGCTACTTTTCCATGTCTTCCTTGCTCACTCCAGGCCCACATTATCCCCGCTCATCTGAACTCTCATAGCAGCTTATCTATGCCACCATCATAACACATCTCATTGGCTATGTGTGCAATGGTTTCTAAAAAAAGTGTTCAGTCCATTGTTCAAAATATATGATGAAAGATTTTGGAGAAAATATGACCTCAGCACTTTATTAGTACAAGTTTATAAAAGGAAAAAAATAAGAGCAAAAGAAACCATTTTATGCACTTCAAGTAAGAAACTAATGGTGTGCTAAATATACTGAGGAATGAATGGATGCTGGCAAGTAATAATGGTCTCTATCACCAAGGTCAGGATACTTTCTTGGAAACCAAAACAGAGGTAAATAATAAAACACCGCTAGGTGTCACTGGGGAAGGAGAAGAAACAAAGAAGTTTAAGGAAAAGTTAAGTTGAAGCCTTACGAGTGCATTATTTATGGAAAGATGCATAACAGCTTTTACAGAAAAGATGACATGACATCAACAGTTCCCAAGAAGAGCAAAGTAGAGAGGGAAAGGAATCTGGCTTCAATAATTCTGCAAGCAGCTGTTGAGATAAATCAAGCCAGAAGAACTCCAGCTGCTGGTTTTGTGAGCAGTGCCAAAGGTTTCACACTCCAAGTATGTATCATAACTCCAGGAGAATCAACCAGCATTTAAAATACATAATGATGAGAAGCTAAATTCAGAGTTAACAGGAAGAAAATGATATTTTAGTCCTTTGAGAGATATTTACATTTGGTATATAGCTCTAATATTTGTTGTGATTTTGTAACTTGGGACAAATTACTTAAAAATTACTGTACCCTTCAGTTAATCTTTCATACAATGAGAAAAGGAATATAAGACTTGCCTATTTACAGGTTGTCTGTGAGTATAAGTGCAGGTATTCTATACAATATAAATTATTCTTGTAGAATTAATATTATTATGAATTTTGCTCATTTTATGTATATGTTTAGAAGAGAATCAACTATTTTCAATAGTTATTTTAATTAAGAAGGATTTCTTTTTGGAAAACAATTCATGTTTTGAATCACAAAAATCATGATCTTAGAACTCACATAGTTGGAGCCATTTGGAATTCATTTCCCTCCATGTTTTTTCTCTTACTTTCTGGAAGCTTGTTTCCTTAGCTATTGTTTAAAAAAAAAATAATTGCAATTTGGGATGGAATAAGTTTGCCAGTTGAACAAAATAAGATTTTTATGCAATATATCAGTAAATTGCTGTACTGAGGAGGACTTATAGCCCAGAACATGATTTCCATTTTCAAATAATTTAGTGATACTTTCTTCAAAATAAGCATCACTTCTTTTCTAAGACTTACCCAAAGTTCAAAAGTCATCTTCTCCCTTATCCCAACCTGGGAATAAGCCAGATATAACCACTCTGAAATTGCCTTTGTGTTTTTTTTTTTTTTCATAAATGACCAGACTGTAGCCTTGGATGCTTTGTTTTGCTAGTTTTGTCCATTATGTATAAATATCAACACAGTAAGACCATGTTCTCAAGCTCTAGTATGTGCTACACACGTGCTGGGTAAGATGACCTGATGATTTCATCCCCTCATTTGACAGGAGGAAGAAATAGGGAGTTTTCATGAGTTACTCAGCAACAAAAGTACGGCAGAAACATATACTTACATAAATTATCATTTATTTCCATGAGGCTCTACTTTAAAGACTCCTTCAAACTTTCCCCTGAGTTATGTTAAGAAACAAACGATCGAAAATGCAATCTTGTCACTTTCCTTCATAAATACTCAAAAGTCTTCTTGGACCTACAGAATCTAACTTCAATTCATCCACTAAACTGTATCTACACCATTCATTCATTCATTCATTCATGCATTCATATATTCATGCATTTATTCATTCATTTAATATATATTTACTGAGAAGTAGGAGGCACTGAGATAGCCGATAGGAATAAAGTAAATGATACAGAAACATTCCCTGTCTTCAGAGCAGTTAAAATTTAGTAGATGAGAAAGACCTTACGCAGATCACAGCTATGTCATCACACAAGTGATTAGCTCGGACTTTCTCCTACACACACCCTCAGGCACTCTTCCCACACAGTCCTCCACCTTTCCCATTCTTGCCCATTTGTGTCATATGGCCTTGCATTTGGTGTGTCGTATTTTTCCTGTCTTGAATATCTTAGTTCCCTTCTTTCTCTGGCAAACTCCTTCTCATTCGTACTACTCAATTATTATCATTCTGGAAGCTTCTCTACTAGAACGGATTGTTTGTTCTGAGGCCTCAGGGCACTACATATCTTGGGTATTGTGTTATTTTGGAGCCAGCTTTTAGTAAGTGGGCTCTGTTCGCTGCTTAAGAGCAAAGTTCTAACATGCACAGATTTGAGCCTTGTCTGCACTAATTTTTCACTGTGCCCTTGAACAAATAATTTAACTTCTCCAAAAATCAGTTTCTTTATGGTTAAAATGTGGTTATAATAGCATTTGCCTCTACTTATTGGAACAAGAGAATAAGTTAGTACCTGTAACATATTTCAACAGAGCTTAGAAAATATTAAATGCTTCATTAATATCAGCTTTTGATATTATTATCAGGCCTAATTTCCTGGCTGACAGTAGTTCTCAGTAAATGTATATTGAAAATGTGAAAATATGACTCTGTCTACTGAACTTTAAATAAATTAAAACAACAACAACTAGAAACTAAAATTATATCTAGGACTACCTACCCGAATTAAACAAGTATCCAATGAGAAACAATATTATTTTAATAAACTGACTTTACAATTCTAACCCTATTCAATGATGAAAAATGCTACAGATAATTAATTTTTTATATTGCATTCATTTGTCTTAAGTTGACTTGGGTAGTTTTAATAAGGTAACCTTTTATGGTTTGTTTCAAATTATTTTTGGTTCACTATTTGGTTAGGAGTCTAATGAAGCAGCACAACAGTGTTTCAGTTTTTCTGTTCCTCAAGGAACAATTCATTTAATCATCTGAACACTTGAAACCCCATTGTGGTACAAACAAACAATTGTGTAGTAGAGCTTCAAAAAACACAGAACATTTTACCCACAGAAAAACAATGTGCAAATGAATTTAAGAAATTACCATCCTACTCAAATACTACTATATGTGCACCGAGATTAAATACATAAATAAATAAAAGGAAAGAAAAAAAAATGATGTTGCTATTCCAAAAATGCGTGTTTCTGTTCTGGTGGTCAAATAAAACAATCAAAACAAAACAAAACAAAACAAAACGCTATGACAGCAGGTATGCGTCTACACCAATGCCACAGTGTTTCATTCTGGAGGGCAGTTGGAAAGAAATGATTGCAGATTGCAATGCCACTGGTCATATACAATGTGTCTGACTCCCTGAGGAATGATTTGCACATTTGGCTGGAAATTACCACCTCCACCTTGCACGTTCTCCAACATCTAATATTAAATTTCAAAGTCACATATTTATGGATTACATTGTTCAGATTCTGAATTACTATGGTATGGATCTGAAAGAGATAGAATACTGCCATGCTTAAATAGTAATCTTTGCATCGTTATATTTTAAAAAAATGAAAAAAACCCCAAATATGAACAATTTAAGGAATTTTGGTGAAAGCCATATAAATAATGTTTGAATGAATCCAATCATTTATAAAGTTGAAAAGCAGTTTCAAGGAAGTGGATAGAATAATATATTGTGACAGTTTCATCAACATCTTCAAAAAAGAAATTGATGACTTGAGGGTTGAAGTAAAACGTTAATTAACAGTGAGGCAAAGAAACTTTTGAGATTACATTTATAGGAAATGATGAAATACAATACAGGATATGCCAATCAATATTAAGAATCCTTTGGTATTATTTTAGGAAAATTATAAGCAGTTTAACATTCATGATGGCTACATGACACCATTTTTTCCCAAGAAAACAATCATCAGCATCAATGACTACACAAAAGAACTACCATATCTCATTTTTGATGCCTAAGGATGATGTTTCCCTGCCTCTTATACTTATATCCACACTGAGGCTCTACCTTCTACCTACCAGGTGCAGTCAGAGGAAAATAATACCAATTATTACAATGCGGACAAGATCCGTCTTCATTTGTTCAGTGTTCACTTGGCAGATAAAGTTCTAGTCAACGTTATCATGACACATTATCCCTGCCTCAGTACCGACATACCCATCTTAGCAGAATCACTATTTCTAATACATTGGGTGGCATAAACACCAGAAATTTATTTTCATCATTCTAGAGTCTAGAAGTCCAAGACTGCCAGTGTCAGGTTCTGGTCAGAACACTCTTTCTGGCTTCCAAAAGGCCACCTTTTCTCTGTGTTACTGTGTTCTCACAGATTAGAGAGAGAGATAAAGAGCACACTCGCTGGCATCTCTTTTTGTAAGGATATTAATCCCATCATGAGGGCCTCATTCTCATGACCTCCTCTCCACCCAAATACTCTCCTACCTCCAAATACTATCATAATTGGAATTAAGGTTTCAACCTAATTTGAGGTTTTCACATTCAGTCCATAACATAATGCTAAATGTTCAGACTTGCTGTTTTCCTTTTCACTCTCGAGCGTCTCCATAAAAAAATCATACCATTACATTTTCATATATGAAAATTACTGAACATGAACTGTGTAGGACAAAAGAGGTAATTAGAGATTGAGAAAGTCAAGGTTCTTACCCAGCAAACTTTACCAACAATATCAAGAGTAGAACGAACTGTGAATACTGATAAAGCAGAGGGAGGTATAAGACCACAATGCAGAAACCCAGGTCCTTTCCTGCCACGTTAGGGTATTCTCTGCGCCCCAATCAATATAAAAGATAGCTAAACTCTAGTTGTGATCACATCTGTTGTACAGAAGAGAGCTGTTTGGGTCATGAATTATCTTCATTTATATTCTGATAGGTACATTGCTTAGATGACATTTTCCAAATAAAGCCATAGGTAAATTCACTAAATAAACTTGAAACCCTTGATCATTGTGTGTAGTTAATTGAGTCAAGTTGAAAAATATAACATGATCATGCATTTTTAAGTGTTTTGTACCTCCCAATGTAACAGAAGTTTTGCTTTCTAATAACAGCGTTTCTAGCAAATTTATTTTTCCCCATAAATCCATAGATTTATTATTTGGTTATGGTAAGTCAGGGGTTGGCAATTTTTTTTTCTGTAAAGGGCCAGATAGTAAATATTTTATACTTTGTGGGCCACATATGGTCTCTGTTAATCATTATATTCTAATTTTACAACACTTAAAAAAGGTAAAAACATTCTTAACTCATAGGTCATAGCTTTGTGGTCCCTACATAAACAATTGCAGACAGATCAGATATACCCTGCTAAAAGCATGTCATAGATAAGGATTCTTCTGCAGGAAAATACCATTAGTTCATTTTCTCAGTATATTGTATATATTTTTTATTTTCTGTGTATTATGATGTTTTGACATCTTAAAAAACTTTCTGGCTGGGAGAGACTGTGCCTTCTGAGTTAGCCTATTCTTAGAGATAGCAAGGAACTCAACCTGGAGAATACCTTTGATATGCAAACTAACCAATTCATACCTCCTCTATCTGGTTTGTATACCCCAGGAGGCAAAATCTTTCTGCCTTAATCACCCTAGGGCCAGATACCAGGCACCTAGAGAGGGGTGCCACCCCCATAGCCGAAAGCCAGCTGAAATTATCCAAGTACCCAACCCTAAACTACTTACCTTGCCTTGCTTTGTTTTTCTTGTAGAAACCCCAATGAAGGTCAAAGTCTTTGTGCTCCCCTTACTCCTCCTTCTGCTTCCAGACCCTTGACTTTGTGTGGTGAGCCATGCCTCTTGTTTCTGTGGGGACTGTAAGTATTATTAAACTTTTCTTTCAACAGCATCAAACTCTGTGTGTGGTCAGTCATTCATCTTGATAAATCAAGACCTTGGTACAACTCACTAGGAGGTCTGACTTCAGCATGTTTACAAGGAGATTTGATGAGGCTACCTGCCATATTTCTTTCCAAGGAAGGTCACCCAGTAAAGGGAGGGAATGGTTTGAAGTTGGTTGCTAAACATTTCCTTTCCAGTACAGTGTTGCCCATTTCATATATTTTCACATCCATAGTACTAAGAAGTATTTTTTAAAAAATCAAATTATAAGTACAATGCTTTTATTGTTTTGTTAGTGATTTTAGTTTGATTCTTTTTCTCTTAAGTCTAATGTTATATATACTTCAGGTTTATTTTTGTTCCATAAATTCTTTATGTTTAGAGCTGAGTGGTCAAGTGGTGATTCTAATAGACTAAATGTTTTCACAATGATGTACATCTAGCCTCTTGGTAGTTTTTATACCAAAGCAAAGCTGACTGACACAAACTGCATAGTTCACCAATGTACAATGTAGTACAGATTTTAAGAACATGGACTCTGGAAACAGATGTGCCTTGTTTTTAATCCTAGCTCTGTTATTAAAAATATTTGAGATTTTGGTCTAATACTTTATTGGTTTAAGTCTTATTTCCTTCATCACATAGAAATACAACTTTTTCTAGAGCTATTATTAAATAAGATAATCCATGTAATTCACTTCACATGCTGCCTGAAACATTAGGAACAATCAATCAAGTAAAGTTGCTGTTGTTCTAGCCCTAGTACTTGTCCACTGCCCTGGGGCTTGTGTCTCTCATCCAAAAATAGGGATCTTACAATGGACAAGGACTTTTCTCTATTTTATTTAATTTTCTATTGGCAATGTTTCTGGCAAAACACTTAGGTTAGAGAGCAAAACTCTTCTGCTACCTTGGGAGGCACAAAACACTTAAAAATGCATGATCATGTTACATTTTTCAACTTGATTCTACTACAGAAGCTGATCAGGGGTTTCAAGTTTTACTTACTCAGTTCACCTTTGTATCCAACCCCAGTTGAAGTTAACACCATCCTTTTGCTGCATTGGCCACTGATGAAGCAATGTCCATTCTGGCATTCTTCCCAGGTGTTATCTGCTATAGTTCCAGGTCAAAACTGCACTACTTAAAGCCACCTGACACTCTCAATAAAGGTTGTTTCTCTTTGCCTGGGTCTTTCACCTAGAAACTCCTTTAAACTGCCTTCTTACTGGCCCAAACCCCAGTCCAGTTCAAAAGAGGTTTCTTTCCTTTCATTTCTCTTTTTTAGTTTCATTTTTTGTGTAGAAAACGTTTCTTCTAAGTAGTTGCTTGCATATTTCAAGTCAAGGTGGCTGACTTAAAGAGAGCAGCTTCCTTTCCAACTTCTCAATTATCTTTTTTATTGTGATCTTTGAATCCATTTTCATTTACACATCCATATTCCAGCAGATTGTAGGACTGTTAGGGCATCTACAGATTTTAGCTGATTTTAATATCATGTTTATATGTTATAAGTTTATATTAATTTAGTTTTGTCCCATAGTTTCGAAGTGTCAAAACACATCCAAGAGCTTTCATAACATAAGTAAGGGATATAGAAGATAGCTTGCTTAGCATTGGAATGTGGGGATATTGCAAATATAAGTATAATCACTCCATGTTCTTTCCTATTAACACTGATTTCAGTTTCCTCTTAGGCACTGGATTACAAAGAAATCCCTCTCTCCATCACCTCCTTTCACTCCAAACATACAGTGGACTCTATATAAAAGGACAAGATCAAAAGGAGAACTATGTCCAATGCACTTAAAATTAACCACTCCATATCAACTGGTGTCTGTGGTTCCAAGAAATTTCGGAGACCTCAGCCCTACCAATGATTTCCTTCCTTGATGTAGACCTCTTATATCACTCTTGGCTGGTGGCTACATTGTGCCAACTCATTCTCAGCTTTGATGCAGTAATACTACGGACCATCTCTCCTTTGATATATCATGACATGCAAAGTTAATCTCTTGTCTTCTCATTGGGCTCCTGTGAGTTGCAAAGTATGTAGTGGGTGTCATGTCATTGGAATGTTCCAATCTCCCAAATGTAATGATCCTCTGCTGGCTATTTTTTCCTTCCAAATAGGATATTAGAAACCCATATCAGTGAGTTCTCTGAATCTGGACAGAGAACACTATTACACTCTTCAAAAGAGGTCCTAGTGATATCAGTTCCTTCTTAAATTTGGGAAGTAAGGAAAGGAGCAATATTTTCAACGCATTTTCTCTATTTTCCCTCTCAAACTCGAGGAGATAATAGCAAGAAAAATTATAAACCTTCTGCCTATGACACTATGTCAGCCACTTTATCCCTTCCTCATTTATCATATATATGTGTGTGTGTGTGTGTGTGTCTGTGTGTCTATAGTAAAAGGTATGCTGGCAATCATAATATTTTTTTCTCCTGTCTTCCTTTCTAGAGCAGCCTGTTAGGCCAAAATGTAGTCATTTTTGCTGTCTTCACAAGGTCTTAGGGTAGATTTAACTCTTGACTTGGCTATTTGGTCCCAAGAACCATACAGTGAAGTATTATAGTTGAAACACTCTGACATTTTCCATAACGATGAGCCCTGTTTGATCCAGAATTATTCTACTGGTATTCATACTCATGAATATTAGAAACATGCCAAGAATTCTAAAAATTATATAAAATAAATGACTTCACAATGGGCATTTTACTCTGAAACAGAATGTTTGGTATCTGTTTATTGTAGTTCAGCATACCTTGTACATCTAGCAAGAACAATATGAAATAAATGAGTCAGAGAGGCAATAAGATGCTGGCCTTGGCCTACACTAAAGCAAGAAGGAAAACCCACACACCATTAATCACTGCAAAGCTTATAATGAATAAATTTTTTAAAATTAAAGAAACTATGTCTAAATATATTAAGTGGAAAATAAGTAATCATTTGCAGATAAAGTCTTTACAATCCTCATATAGAATGATTATGATTATCTTCATTTATTTAAACACTTATTGAGCACCCACTATGTGCCAGACATTGTGCTAAGAACTGGGGATAAAGTAACAGGTGGCAAAGTCATCTTAATATTCAAATTGCAGCAATGTATGTTTCAAATAAAGTATTCAATATCAGCTTAATGTTCCCTCTTTTAAATAAGAAATGACAGAGATAAGAAATGACTGTTCAAATCCGTGTTTTGAATTCTGTCCTTGGATGACTGAAGCATACTAATATTGGGATTTCTTTTATGTACCGTGAGTATAACTAAGTAGAAGTGTTTCACGGATGTGTAGTACTATGCAACTATTTAAAATCAAAGGAGTTTGTGTTGGGCTATTTATATTTCTAATCAGATCTCTAGCTTTGATCCTGCTGAGTCTAATTTTATTTGGAATCCCTAAAAAGACTCCTTAGAATAGTTTATCTGTGCCGTGTAGTCATGATTTCCTACTACATTATAAGTCATTTAAAATTTTAAATTCACATTCTAATGGGAAATTTTCAGTGTAAAAGCCACAGCACTCAAATTATTGCTGTGAATACCAAATTATTCATATTACCATATTCATATCAATAAATTATCTTATTTTTCTACCTAAATCAGTTTCAATTAATCTCTCATCAGGGCAATCAGAACTGTTTTGTCATTCTAGAATTAGAAGATTTGCCAATGTGTTCTCCATTTCTACTACATTTTCATCATCCTTACATTTAACCTTCCTTTGAAATGTTACATCTATAGCAGAACAGGTTCAAGAACAGTTGAGGAAATCAAGCAGTGTTGATATGAAATTATATGTCTAATTCAAGGAAAGAATTTTTGATGAACCAAATGCTCCTTTACAATCTTCTAATAAGTGTTTTGCACCAGCTTTGCCTATCTCTTGCAAGAAATTAAACAATTTCATACATTGTTTTCTTTAAAGCAGAGTTTTCTAACCATGGCACTACTGTGTTTTGGGCCAGATACGTTTTATGGTAAGGGACAATTTTGTGCATTGTAGAATGCTTAGCAGTATTCCTGGCCTCCACTAGGTGACAATAGCTCCTGCCCAGTTATAGCATTCAGAACTGTCTCCAGACATTGCCAAATGTCCCCTACAGAGCAAAATCACCACTGGTTGTATTACAAAGAAATATACTAAAACATAGTATAAAGAAAATAAAACAAACCAAAAAAGATTATTTGAGTATTCAGCATATTTTGAATGAATATCCGTTGTATGGTAACCATTGAGAAAGATACCAAGATGCATAAGATTTGGACTGCAGATAATTTTTTAATCTTGGTAGTAGACAAGATTCTGTCCAAAATTGAACATATTAATAGCAATTTTCAAGTTATTTACAACTATATTTAATTGAAAATTTCCTTTTCTTCATCCAGTCCTTACTAATTTTCTTTCCTAACATATTTATTATTTTATTTTTAGAGTTGTTTTTTTTTTAACTTAATTAAGAAACCCAGAAATTTCTTGATATTATGGTAGGTGAAGTCTGTATAATTATCTCTTTTGATTTTTAAATTTCTTATCCAAAAAAATAATGTCCACTGTATCCTTAATACTCCTGGTACAGTATTTTTCCTTCAAACATGATGTTCTTATTCCCATGGAAGGTAGCATAGAGCTTAAGTTCTACTTAGAACATAGGAACTTAGATTAGCGTCCATGGAGACTTAAGTTTCTGACTGTTGGTTCCAGGGATTCTTTAGACGTGTTCAGCATGTGATCCAAAATACTTCTAAAATCACACACGCATTCTATTATTGCCCAATATTAGAATTAAGGAGGCGTGCTCAAAGACACCACAGTTTTTAATAGTATCATTTCATGTCTTCTGCCTCCATTAATCTTTGGAGGAATAATAAGAGAAGTCTAAATATATCTGAATATTACTGGTGCAAGATTTTCTTAAGTCACATAACATCACATTGAATATTTTTTCTGTGCTATTTTATGACACCATAATCTCTTTGGCTATTCAATATATTTTATACAGAAATGTCTATATGTAAGTATATACAATATAAATTATTATATTTCATATTAATAGTTATTTGCATGAAGTTTACTATATATAATAAAATCATACAAGTACAGTTTTTCAGACAATTTGCAAGGAGAATACAATTTTTTTTGAAATTTTATAAAGAAAGTTACTTATCCTCACCTTTCTTACATAATTTTCTTTCTACAAAAGTTGGCTTTAGTTTGTCAATATATAGAATTCTGACTGGTTATCAGGGTTACTTTACACAAGCAATTGCTTACCATGAAGAAAGAATCATGGTGATATCTAGAAAATCAAATAAAATGCTTTAAAAAATGACAGTACAATAATTTACAAGCATAGTTTTTAAATTAGGGCATTTCTATCTTGATTTTACACTCATTGACAATCATTGGAATAGCATAAAAATACCCTATTTTTGTGAAAATGCCTGCATTGAGCTCAGGGAGTGATACACACTTAACCTGTTCTCATGAAATTGTCTTCAGGCTGTGATTTGATTAGTTTATGATCCTTTTAGTTTTCATGTACTAAATGCAAATTAAAGATATAAATGTATTTTGTATTAATCTAGAATTGATATGAGGCTCAACTGACATATCTATATTTTGTTATTGCTGAATTCCTTTCTGCTAATACAGACTGAAAAGATATCCTGAAATCCAATGTATTTAAAGGATAACCTATTACTTTATCTGGTACTGGGCACTATAGTTTATTGTCACATCATCAAAATCATGAATTTTAAAGCCAAATTTCTACTTTGGAGGCCATCTACTTGATCCAAATCCCTTGTTACATTGCCTAAGTCAGAGTAAGTATTGCATTAGTTTTCTATCATTGTGTAAAAATTGCCACAAAATTAGTGACTTTAGAAAACACTTATTTTTTATCTCTGTGGATCAGGATCTGGGCATGGGTTAGCTGGGTCATTTGGTAAAGGTGGCATCAAGCTGCAACTAAGGTGTCAGCTGGGGCTGCAATTTTGTCTGTGGCTCAGTGTTCTCTTCCTAGTTTACATGGTTGTTGACACATTTCAGTTCCTTGTAATTACAGAGCTGGGACCCTCAGCTTATAGAGGCGGTCCATAGTTCCCTGCCATGTGGTCCTCTCTACTACATGGCACTTTGCTTCTTCAAGGCCTCCAGGTAGTTAAATTGGAGTCTTATATAATGTAACATAATCATGTGAGATTCATCCTATCACCTTTGTCATACTTGATAGGTTAAGAAGCAAGTCACAGAGCCACTCATACTCAAGTAGAACAAATCATTACCTATTGGGTACAACCTGAGGGCATGTCTTTTGTAGTCTTCCCACTGGTCCCCAATGATTCACAACTCTCATACATGCAAAATACATTCACTCCTTTCCAAATTTCCCAAAAGTTTCATACCATATCTGCATATATTTACTGTGTAGGATCTCATCACATAGATCCAAACAGGTAGAGATGAGGCTTCTGAATGTAATCCATTAAGTACATCTCCTGCAGCAAAATTCCCTCCATCTGTGACCTGGAAACTAAAGAAACAAGATGACTCTCCCCAATAAATCTGACGTGTAACGGTAAAATAGGTTTAGGATAAAAGCATTCTGTATTCCAGAAAAAAGAAGAATGAAAAAGACTCAGTCTTCATTGATGTTCTGAAGTCTAGTCTGGCAAAGGTGGGGGAGTTTTTTAAGTTGCAAGTCTTCAGAGTAGTTCTCAGTCATTCTAGGTTCCACCTTATGAGAGTTTGACCTTACCTTCCTATTCATTCTTTCTTTTTCATGAAAAGTAACACATACTTCCACTGACTAATTTTATAAACTTTCTTCCTGTCAGTAGAATTTTGGAATTCCCTTTAATTTGTATCTTTCTGTCCTTTTTAGTCCAAATGGCAATGTATCTGCTGAAACAATTTTTCACAAGAGTATTTTGGATCTTACATGGATTTTATATAACAGTGATTCAAAGAATAGGAATGAGGACAAATGAAAAGATCCTGATGAAACTGGGGATATTAAACCCCAAACTCTGATGAATCCTTACAAATAGAGTTAGCCATTCCACCTTTGAATGATCAATTCTGCTTTCCCCAAGGAAATTGAAATGGTCTCTAAGGAGGTTGTTATCTTACAAGACACTGCTGATTCTCTTCGGGATCCACCAACATCTCTCTTTCCCTCTAGACCTATAACTACACACAAGTACAAGAAGGTCCCTGAAGGTGACATACAACAAGTTACCCATGAGAAAGAGTGTTACACTCCAAAAAAACTACATGCTTTTTTCCAAATTATACAGATAAAAGCCTTGGGAATATGTATACAAATAGGTATTGAAGATGTAGGATAACAGTGGAACATAAAGTTGGATCAGGCTGAATTTTTTGATATGGGCCCACTGAGCAGAGATTCTGGATTTAATGTGGCAATTTGAGTGGTTAAAAAACTCTAATGATTGGTGTGTTTGGTTGACTAGAACATGGACCAAAAGGTGCCCAAATCAAATGAAGTTAAATTGTAAAAACTGCCTTGGTATACTATAATGGATGAGATAAAAAGTCTTAGGGACATTGCAATGTTAAGGTGAATTTATTAATTATTTAAGGGTCTGGAGAACATATGTTTTACCGTAACTGTGAGGAACAAATTTTTGAGGGGAACCCCAGAATCCTTGAAGATTTCTGTGGTCACTCTTATGTGAATGCTAGAAATTTCAGTGGGAACTTCAATCACTGAACTGGTAAACCTAAATGCAATGGGAATACTTGGATCCCTGAGTGTCAGGGGCCAAGTGGCAGCACTTAGTCCCCAGAGGCAAGGTAGGCATGGGTACCATAATGGACAGCAAGATAAACCAGAATCAGAATAGTCTGACTCACAGAGACCTGTGGTGTTGGCTAGCTTATCACGGTATTTCTAGAAGTGAAATAGATGGAAATTCTTTTAAATTCCCTCTTGATCTGTATAAGCAGAAAAGTTGTAGAACAAGAGAAATTGAAACAGTACTAGGGTGCCTGGGTGGCTCAGTTGGTTAAGCTTCTGCCTTTGGCTCAGGTCATGATCCTGGGGACCCAGGATCAAGCCCAGCATCACATCACGTTGGGCTCCCTGCTCAGCAGGGAGTCTGATTCTCTCTCTGCCCCTCACCCAGCTCCTGTCTCTCTCTCTTTCTCTCACTCTCTCTCAAATAAATAAATAAAATCTTACAAAAAAGAAACAGTACCAAAGACTACAATGAACATACATGTAATTAAAACTACAAAACCTTGCCATTTGCTGTAGCAAAGGATGCTATAATCAAAAAGAACTGTAAAGCTTCTCAAAAGAGGAGAGTTGGGAAAAACACATCAGGGTTTTTAGATTTTGGGGTTTTATAGTCTAAGCTAAGATTAGTCAAAATTTATAAGAAAGATAAGTTGCTAGCGAATTCAGTGGTTACATTAAAATACGTAAACTCATATTGAGTTACTGTTGATTCGAGTTGTTTGTGTCCTATTCTCATAAATATGTTTCTGAACAAACTGGTGCAAAAGGAATTTGAACTCCATCTGCGATGGACATCATGGTTTTGTTTGGTATAATTTTGAGACTTTTTTGACAGTAGTTTTGAGACTTGAAATACGGTCCATTTTCCAAGTTGTGATTTCTGATTTAATTCTGATTTGATATAGACTGAATCAAAAGATATCTTTTTAAAAATCTAAAGAAAAAAGCTAAAGAAAAGCAAGAAAAGTAATTGTAATAAATGATGATGGTAAAGGTCTTGATGACTTCCAGGTGTAGGCTTGACTACCAGGAATGATCACTGAATTAATTAAAATAGAAAATCCATAAAGAGGTCAAGGTTAAGATTAGAGAGATAATCATTAATTTTCAATATGTAAATTTTGGTGGTGTTATGGCATATCAGGTGGTAATTTGGGTAAGATGCTAACTCTACAAATAGTATTTGGCATGAGGAAGGTATATAAAATAAAATGTATTTAAGTGTACGTTGCTAATTTTAGCCAACCAGAAGTTTTCTGTACTGAGATTTTCATTAAATAATTTTTCATGTGTTATATAGTTATTATCAATAGTTCCATATAAATTTGCATCTTTTTACAACAAATCTATTCTCAACTTGCTTTATATCTGTTGTTTTTTAATGAAGTATGCAATAGCAAAATTTATATATACTATAGCAAAAATGAACTGATCTAGATATGGCAAATTCTTAGTCTTCTTAGAGGTTTTAAGTAATTCCTAAATTTTGTTTACTTGATTATAAAGTGTCCTATGGGGTTTTGATAATGAAGTAAATCTGTAAGATTAAGGATGACATGCTGAGTTATTAAATTAGCCTCTAAATTAAATTTTGAGTATATCTTAGCTTGACTTTGGCACTACATAAGTTTATTCAGCTCAGAAGTACGTTCAAGTATATTTAAAATGGTATAATATTTCTTTGGGAATAGTAAAAAAAAATATAGGATTCTACCTTTTTATTCTTTTAAAACTTGGAAATCAGTGTCTACTTATGAAGTTTGACTTGTTATCTATGTAAAATAAGCAGAATATCTAAAAACTGTACAACTAATCATATTGCAGAGTAAAAATCTCTTTGCAATTCATATTTAACTATATTTAGCTAAGGGTACGGATAGTTTCTTTGTCATGATTGTGTTATCCATCGCCTTCCATTTATTCATTTCTGTTTTGAGTTTTTTCTTTCCCCCTCCTTTTGACTTTCTTCTTATTTTCCTATATTATTTATTATGTCTTTTTTTCCCAATCCCATTTTAATCTCACTTCAAGAAATAGTCATCTACCAATTACTCAGTGTCCACCACCTGAAACCATGTGTAGGAGTCATGGTTGAAAGGTATAAGGCAAAGTCTTTGTTTTTAACAAACATATGAACTACTTGTACAGAAAGATCATGGGCCCCTTAGCTTTCTCCACATGCTCACAAAGCAGAGTGCAAACAAGTGCAAATATACAAGGTGAAAACCATACCCACGAATGCCAGAGGCATCCAGAGGAGAGTGTGAACAGTTAGAAACATCTGGTTAAAAAAAAATCTTGGAGAAATTTGAAAGGGAGTTGGATTTTAAAGAGAGAGACAGAAGAATATCAGATGGGCGAAATCACGTGCACAATGGTGTCTAGCACTGTCTCACAAATGCCATCTGTGTTAAATTAGTTGCTGGTGGCAATGCACAAGTGATATGCAGGCAAAATCATTCCAGTGAGTCTGTCTGGAACAGGGAACCTGCAATGGGAAAACAAAAATTGAGAGGTAAGTTTGAGAAAATTTGGAGAAAATTCCAAAAACTTAGAGAGATCTATGTGAATTTTGTATTATTAAAGGATCCAATTTAGAATATGATAAAATTTGTGTTTGAAGTAGATGTTTCAAAAAGTAACAAATATTCTTTTGGTAATCTATATCTAATGTGTTGTAATTCTGATAGTAAAGTTCTGTGAAACTAGACAGCAGTATCTTGATTTTATACTCGCCTTAGAAAAGTATTTGTGTACGGAGTAGGTTGACATACAGAAACAAAAGGGATTGAATTTAAAAATAATTCTGGGGGCGCATGGCTGGTCATAGAGCATGTGACTCTTTATCTTGGGGTTGTGAGTTTGAGCCCCATGTTGGGTGTAGAGATTGCTGAAAAACAAAATCTTTTAAAAATTCCAATTAAATACTATCATTATCAGAATAGGCACAATGTTATGTTTAAAAAAAAACCAGAATAGACAACAAGCGCAACCCCGTGTATTTGGTATTAATTTAAAAATTACAGCATTGTTTGAGATTAATGCCAGTTTCCTGGCGTTTCTGTAATGTATGGTGTTAAAATAATTACACAAGTACTACATAAACTGTAGTGACAAAACAAACTCAGGCCCTTAACTCCTGGGTTCATATCCTTTTAGAAACACTAGCTTTTGGACTCAGATGAGCTCTTCAACCTCTGCACTTCATTTTTTAAAATCTGTTAAATGGAGATACTGGTAGATGTCTTATGGAATATTTATGAAAGTTAAGGAAGTCACTCTTTAGAATTTGGAATAGTTTGTCATGTAGTAAGCTACCAACAAATATTTGCTATTATTGTTATTGATAGTCCTTAACTGATTCATGAAAATAAGTAAAACACAAAATTTACTCTTTACCCACAGAAAATCACCTCATTCTCCTTTTTGAGAGTGGAGAAATAAGAGTTTGGTTTATTTCCTTTCCTTTATCATAAATGTATCCTCAAATTATGTGTTTATGCCTGGTTAGCCTTTTAGTGTAAATTGAAGTCATACTCTTTGTGTAGTGATGTCTTCTTACCTCTTGGTGTGCCTGACCATTCCATGTCAGCAATAAAGTTTAAGGTAGCTTAACATTTCTACATAGTAGTTCATAATGTTCAGGTACCATAATTTATTTAATCCATTTCCTGTTAGTATTAGGATGGTTTTATTTATTTCTAGCATGAGCAATGTTGCAGAGATTATATGATAGTAAAAACTTTTAACAAGCAATGCAGGAACAAACCAATTAGAATAGTTGTTAGATGAAACTGTTGCAGTATGAAACAAAAACTAGCATCTTAAAAAAATAGATAAATGTAAATTCTGATAAGTATTTCTGAGGGAAATTCTAAGATATAATTAATTGTTTAAAAAGCTGTAGCCTTTAAAAATTTTAAAGATACCATCAAACCTGTCCTTCTAAAAGTATTTTATTTAAAAAATATTAACCTAAGTTAACATTTATAGACACCGAAACTATAGTGTTAACAAAGACAGTGATAAAGAAGGAGTCGCAAGTATTATAAAAAAAGTGACAGGCAGCAATTTTTAATGTATAAAATAATCAGCTTGTAGAATCCATTATTAACAGTCTTTATTGATGTAATGATGGCAAAATTAAAAGAAATGTTTGATAAAATATACGTATTTTGGAGAGTACTTGATTGTCTAGAAATCGCAACTCAAGATTTTTATTTGTATACTAGAATCAGTCATCAAATAATTGCTATAGTATGTCTTTAACAAAGAGTGGGAGTGAGACTCTGTTAACTCTCTGTATGTCAGAGCCATTCCTTAAGCATAGTAAATTTTTCAGGGACATTTTATAACTCTGTGTATATTCGTGAAACAAATTCAGCAGTGGCAACGGCCAGAGCTAAGTAATGGTTTTTCAATTTGAATATGATTTGAGGCAACATTTGACAAATTGATCAAACTTATTCTATGTCCCTGGTATGATGCGAGATTTCCATGGATTGAATAGTGAGTAAGACACAATGGTTTCCCTCAAAGAATTTAAAATCTACAGGAAGGGATAGACATACAGATAAATAGAATTCATTGTGAAACATGATGTTGGGGGAATTATGAACAGCACTTAGCCAAATATTAGATGGAAAGTCAGCAGGTTAAAGGATGTTTTCCAGAAGAAGTAATTCCTTGTTAGAGCTCTAGAGGGAGATGGGGTCTAAGCCAGTTGAAGAATCATAAAAGTGACTGTTTAGCCCTGAGTCTTGCAACTACTAGCTGTTGGTTCAATTATGCAGGTGTGAATTAGCAAGTTATATGTTGTAAAAATCAAACAAATTAACTTTGTTAAAGAAGAGATCTTGCAAGGAGAAAAATCTAGAAATAACATGCTGAGATTAAAATTCGAAGTTATAAGAGGGTGTTTTGATCAGAGTGCTATCAGTTCTTGCTGTTACTAGCAAATGAGTGGAGGGCAGATTATGAAGTGGAATTTGGTAGGAAAGGAATCCTAAGGCCAAGGTGTTGAGTGTCTTCAGGGTAATTTTTAATTTTATTTTGTAAGAGATTATGGTAATTGTTGCAAAGATGGCCAGAAAATACTTTTCCCATCTCTGTTTGCATGGATCGTTGAAATGTGATTTTTCCATAAATCCTATTAAAAGATGACATTTTTTTTAACCCATCGCTGAATCTAGGCTGGCCTTGTGACTTGTTCTGATCGATAAACATGAGTTGATTTAGTGTTACTAACAAGTCTAAACATCAAGAAGTTTGAAGGTTTTGCTCTCCCTCTCTTGCTGTTCTGGGATTGCCACACACACACACACACACACACACACACACACACACAAAGCCCTGTCTATCTTATAGGAAGCTAAATGGCTTCTGAACAGGGAAGTCCAGCCAATCAACAGAACCAACTGCCAGTTATGTGAGTGGGGCCATCCTAGATCATTCAGTTCCACTGAAGCCATTGAGAAGTGCAGCCAGATTCTTGGCTAGGAGACACCAACAAAAGGCCAATTCAGGGAAGCCCAGCCCAAGTTGACCCACAGATCTGTGAATAAATAATACGGTTCTTATTTCAGGCTAACAAATTTGGGACAGTTTATGACATATATATGGTAAAATGTTAAAACATTGAAAGGCTTTAAAGAAAGAGGAACAAGGAGATGACCTACTTCACTATGGCTGGCTACATGGCGAGAATGGCTTAGAGTTAGGTTGTGAATGAAGACAGTGAAAGATGATGAAAGTTTGAACTGAAATGGTAGGAGTGGAAATAAGTGGATGGATTTGAGAGATAATAAATAGATTGGATAGATCCTAATGATTAATGGGGTGCTGTTGAGGGAGAGGGTGCATAATGGAGTAATGAAGGATGGTAGTCAGTTTATACTTGGGAATCTGAATGGATTCTTGGGTAATCACTGAGGTAGGGTACATAAGTAGCCATTGTTGTAGAGGAAGTGTTTGAATATTGACTTAGTAATGACTTTCTTTTAGTGATGACTACTTCCCATTATGAAATAAGAGGCAATATTGTTTTCTATGATATATTCACAATGATAATGAAAAGTTGGCTACAATGATCTGGATCAGGGAGAAGAAATATGGCTATGGGAAACAACTACAAATAGGTTATAATTACTCCAAAAGGAGAGCATAGCAGGAGTAGATGAAAAGACTCATAAACACCAAATGTAAATCTAGAGACTTATAGCAGGAGTTGAAGATTTAACCAGAGATATCCAAGAACAGAAGTTTCTCACAATTCTACTGTTGTTTTCCAGCTTTGTCAATAATATCTTACTATCTGGTCAATATTTAGCCACACTGATTTTTCTGCACTCTAAGGTGAATATGATACAAAATCCTTTACCCAAATTATACTTTCATAAGCCAACATTGGTTTGCTACATATTTATTGAACATCAACTATATTTTTAGAACTTTTTTGGCTCTCTGGATACAACACTGCATGAAATGACTTTTGCTCTTAAGCAAAAATAATACATAAGCAAATAAATAAACATAAATAATAAAATAAATAAATAAACATGAGAAATAATATCAGGTTTGACAAGTACTATGCAGGAAAATAAAGTCAGATAGGAAGGTACAGAATAATGGGAAAGCGGTGCTATTTTATGTCAATCGTGTAAAAGATACTTTTGAACAGGTGATATCTGAACAGACAGAGATCTGAATAAATATGTAGAAAGAAAACATGCCAACATTTTTAAAAAAGATTTTGTTTCTTTGTCAATGAGAGAGAGAGAGAGAGTGCACGCACAAACAGGGGAACAGCAGGCAGAGAGAGAAGCAGGCCCCTCACTGAGCAAGGAGCCCAAAGTGGGACCCAATCCCAGGATCTGGGATCATGATCCGAGCTGAAAGCAGACGCTCAACTGACTGAGCAATCCAGGGACCCCAGAAAACATGCCAATATTGGAGAGAGAACTCTCCAGGCAAAGGAAAGAACCCATGCAAAATTTTTTAATGTAGAAATACACTTGACATGCTTGACAAGCAGGAGGAAGGCCATTGTGTTTAAATCACCTTGTAGAAAGAGTTTAGTTGGTGGAAAATGTAAAGCTTTGTAGATAACAAAGGAGATTTTGGATTTAAGTAAAACTCTGATGAGAAGCCATTGGAGAGGTTGAGGCAGGACAATGACAGTATTTGATTCATATATTTAAAGGATTACCCAGCTTACCTTATGGAAAATAGCTCACACTAGGTGTCAGCACAGGCAAGATCAGTTATGTGACTGCTATAGAGGGAAAAGATGGGATAAGTGATTGGTCTCAGAATATATTTTTAAAAATAATTCATTAGTTTTCTAATACTGCTTTAAAAAGTTGCCACAAACCTAGTGACTTAAAACAACACAAATCTATAGGTTCATGGTTCTATAGGTCAGAAATTAGACCTGGGTGTCATTGGGCTACAAGTCAGCAGAGGTGAGTTCCTTACTGGAACCTCTAAAATCTTTTACACTCATGCCAGTTGTTTGCATCAATTCATTGTGGTTGTAGAACTGATGTCCCAATTTTTTTGCTGTCTGTCTGCCAGGTTTTGTTCTTAGCTCCCAGGGGCCACCTGCATTCTTTTGTACTCAAATCCTTTTGTCTTCAAAGCCAGAAAAGATGACTTGAGTTCTTATGCCTTTGTGTTATGCTTTTTCTTTTGCCACATCTCGCTTGCCAACACTGTCCCTTCCTCTTCTGATTTTTAGGGCCCATGTTTTATATTGGGCCATGCGTAATCCAAGATAGTCTTCTCATTTGAAGGTCGGCTGGTTAGCAATTTTAATTCTATCTGCAACGTCTCTTTTGCTATATAAAGTTACACATTTACACATTTACAGTAGTTACAGCAATGGCAAGACCATGGAACCAAAGTGCCCTCTTTATCACATTTGGTCTGACAAGTATTAGCTGATATTTTAACCTTTTTCACCTATAAAAATGACAATTTCATACCGTTTGACCTGATATCGTTATACAACAATATTCAAAATATAGTTAGGATTACTATCTCTCTTTCCATATACATATATATGCTAGAGCTTCAACTTTATTGATAGTAATAAGAACAAAAAGAATAATGGCAAAGAAGAGTTCACATAAGGAAATTTGCTTTATAAACCCCTTTAATTCTCACAACAACCCTCTGAAGTTGATACTATGTTTCTCTTGCTTAAATATTTTTGTTTCTGTGAAAAAAATACATTTTCATTAAAAAATATTTTTCCAATAGTGTGTAAAATATGCTCTCAATTCTTCCCAACCAACACAAAATAAACTTCCTTCTCACCTTACCCGCGCGCCTCATACTTTCTCCTAGACAGAATTGCATATGTATTAATGTTTTGTTCCTCCATCCATAGTGTAGCTTTATTACCATGAAACAGCTGCCCAGCCAGGGTCTATATTTCTCAGCCTCTGAATATGGGCAGGTCAGATGCTGAGTTATTACCAGTGAGATGTGAGATGATGTGAAATGAAACATTTCTAGGCTGAAGCACTTGAGGTGTGTGTGTGTGTGTGCTTTCACATTGCTCTCTTTCCCTCATCTCTGCAGATTGCTTGTGATGACAGTGCTGGAGGAATCGTGACGTGGAAAGAGTCCGTTTCCCCAAATCATCTTGTGGAGGAAAAGCAACTCTGGCTGGGATCATCAAAAAGAAATAAACTTCTATTGATATTTTCTTCATTGTAGTAGCTAGGGCTAAACTAATGTAGAAATTGGTCATTTGAAGGAGAGCCCCCCGCCCCCAACCTAAGGTGGCATTGGATAGGTAGTTGGGCGGTAGGCAACAGGAAAATAACTAACCCTAGCTCGGATGATAGAGATCTGTTGCCTCCATTATCTTGGAAGCAGAAAGAACCAGTACATTGAGCCTGCATCTCTTAGGCAGTGGCCAGAATAGCATTATTACATGGAACAGATCAACTCTAATGGCAACTGTTCACTCTACTAGGAAAGACTGAAAGGAAATAGAGTGCAGCAGAATTTTAAGGTCTCGGGCTTTCCACCCATGAGGTCTTCTTTGTAGATCACAATAAGAAATAATACTGAAATAGTTTTAATCCGTAAGATCTAAGAAAATGTATCAAATAAGGAAGAGATCCAGCTTTGAGGTAAAGATCATGTTGGGGTATAATCTTTCTGCTTAATATGTCTACAATTTAAGAAAGAGGATCATGAAGAAAAGAAACAAAATAAGTAAATTAAAATGTCAGACATGAATATTGTGTCTGGGAAAGAGNTATAGGTGATATTGACAATGAAATGACTTTGACTTCTGCTATTCTTTCATTATTATTTTTGAACAGGGTATTTTTAAGATTTATGTAGATGATAAAAACAACTTTTCATGTTGAATGCCTCTAAAATAACAGCACAAATAGTGCATACTTAATCATATGTGATGATAAAAACACAATAAAATAATTTCCATTTTATTTAAAGTCAATCCCTAATCTACTAAAATGATGTAGCTTTTAGCGGTTCTTGACTGAAAAACCCTGACATCATCTTTTAAAATTTTGATAGAATTTTTAAAAATTAGAATATCTGTAGTATTTACTATTATTACCATATAGGACAGGCATGACAGATTCAGTAGTCTGACCTCTGTTACACCTGAGTTTTATTATACTCTATTATACACCTAGAACAAGTCAACAAAAAGTTACGTTCATAAAACATAACACCAATTCACTGAAAATTGTGTGTACAATTTTGTAACCTCAGAATAAACACAGTGTATAATTTGGGGTCATTTTGTACTATGCAATGGACTTCTAATTTATAGGAAAATTGTGTATCATAAAAAGAACAGTTTCCTCCTCCAAATTTTCATTACTTGTCCCCAAACTCAGATTCATGGTTAAAATTAATGTCAAACAGAAACTGTCACTGTCGAAACGACTCTCAGTAATATAATCAGCAGAAAATGATGAAAACATAATCACGAAATATATAGCCAGAAGAAAAAGATGGGACAAAGCTGACAAGCAAATGGAATCCAACATAACTCTTCTCTGCAAGAGACTTACTTCCAGACAGATAAAAACCAAGGAGCAGCAATGTTACCGCCTCCCTTGAGCAGTATCATTGTCTTGTGGGTAACAAGCATGACAGACATTGACTGTGTTCATAGATACGTGAGGCAGTAGGGTCTCTATGTATTTGGAAAGGACACAGAGGTGTAACTGACAGCATAAGAGCACTATATATTTCAAGTGTAGGGCAAAGGTAGACAAGCTTGAGAATCTATTTGACCAGCTACTTTCAAGGATAAAAGTGAGTAAAATCGAATGAGACAAACAGCATGATTATTTACTGCAAAATAAATTATTTAAAACCCTCTTTTTTCTTGTGCTCATGCACAAGCGCCCATGATCATGAGTGAGCATTATCTGAAATGCATAGGCAATATCAGGTGATTAAAGGTCATTTGTTCCCGGTGACATAAGGAGGATATGTAATTGCACTAGCCCAGACTCAGTAGACCATAAGTTCTATAAGTTTACCATTTTCTCTTATAAATTTGCAGTTTTAATGTGCTGATACAAGGCAGCTACTTAAATAGAGGTAAAGATAATCAGAACATACGTTTGAAAAAGTAGAACACCGTCAAGATTCTTTGAATTTTACTCTTACACTTCACTAGAAATAAAATTCAAGGAGAATGTTCTAATGCCTTGTAAAAACTTTAAAAATTAGATCTAATTGGGGCGCCTGGGTGGCACAGCGGTTAAGCGTCTGCCTTCCGCTCAGGGCGTGATCCCGGCGTTATGAGATCGAGCCCCACATCAGGCTCCTCCGCTGTGAGCCTGCTTCTTCTCTCCTACTCCCCTTGCTTGTGTTCCCTCTCTCGCTGGCTGTCTCTCTCTTAAAAAAAAAAAAAAATTAGATCTAATTACAACAACTTATCAGTGGATTTATATAGCTATTTCAAAAATAATAAACTTCTAAAATAAAAGCTTTTAGCAACAACATCATGTGGGAATGTATGTGTACATACGTGTGTGTTTGTGAGTGCAACTGTGGTCATGACGGGCCTACATATAACATTGTTATTAAATCTATTGACATATTCAAAAATTAATTCACTGATTCATTACTTCATATTAAAATTGAGCTCACTTATAAAACTCTGCATGTGAATATTTGTTGTTACATAAATTAAAAAAGCAGAGTAGTTAGACGTCTGCACTTTGGTTCAAATTCAGGCTGATCTTAAACTCATTTTGTGTTTTTGGACAAGCTGGTAATCATTTTGAAAAGATGCATTGTCACCTATGAAATATCTGTAATAATACTAAGGAGATACCTTGTAAGGATTAAATCAAACAACCTGCGTAAAATCTTTAGCATGTTTCCTGTCATACAATTTACACTTCATAAAGTATGTTTTGAATATGTACAGGCAAGATTAAGATTCTTCTGCTATGGTGGGTGAGATTTTGGCTTCCATGACCTTCACTGCCCGATGGTATGCGCGTGAATATGAGACTTGGTAGATGGAATTAAGGTTGCCTCCGTACTTCTGACCTACAAAACCGTGAAATAATAAATTTAGGTTTTTCTGAAACCACCACATTTGTGATAATTTGTGACAACAGTAATAGCAAATGAGAGCATCCACCTTATATGCATACATATGCATATACAGATATATAATCCTGTAAATATGTTTTTTGTTTAATTCAAGTGCATAATGAATGGTATCCCAGAGGACTAAAGAAAGCTAATTCCTCTTCAGTTATTTCTCTCAGGGAGTATATTGCATATTAGAATATGATTTAATTTAAATATTTCAGGCTACCTACAGTTTCATTGTTCCTTAGGGGTAACTGATTTCACATCTTTTGATGCTCATTTTGCTTCAGAGATGGTGTCTTTGCATTATTCATGTTTGTCTGCATCTATCTACCCTACGAGAATTTCAATAGCTCTGTGTGTGTATGTGTGTGTGTGTGTGTGTGTGTTTGAATACTTTTCTCTGTTTAACTCCAGAGAAACAAAATGAATGAAACTATTTTATAGACCTTTGTATTTACGGTGACTACCAACTAAATTTGTGAAATAGGAACCCAAGTTGAATTTTAAGTATGTTTTTGGTAATATTGAGAACGTTCACAGATACCATGTTACCCACAGAAAAGTTATACAGTAATGGTCAGAAAGAGAAAATGACACTTTTCAAATAAAGCATCATGGCTGAACTACCAAAAAATTTAGAGAGCAGTTATACCAAACGGAGGAAGTTTAGCAGAGGATATTTATATATAGAAAGAGTTTCGGAAAGATTGCCAATAAATAAATACAAATAAAAGTTTAAATTATAGTTTATTCCAAAACTTGATTAACCAAAATATACTTTTCAAAATATTATTATAATTTTTCTTATTAATTAATTAATTAGGTTTTGAAAGTATATATGAGGAAATGACCTTAAGCATATTGATGACTTTTATTGAGCATTTATCATGTAATTTAAATGCTATGAATGATTACATTATTTAATTATGCTATATTTCTATGACTTGTGTTTTTTCTTTTTTCCAGATAATACCTGTGAAAAAGGGATATTCAGGATTCAAAGTGAAATAGCTAATAATCGATATAATCAATCCCTGACCATCTGAATTCAGAGCTCATAAGGTTAAAGATTTACTAAAAATATTGTACTATGTAAAAATTTTGGAATAAAAAAGAGCCTTTTAGTACATAATTTTATAACCTTCAATACAGGAAAAAATATTCCATGTTTCAAGATGAATATGATATCTATCTATAGATAGATAGATAGATAGATATACAAGCACAAATAGTTTCTAATAAACATTCATTTTAAACAATAAGAGCATACTTTTGAAAAAGTATTAAGACCAAGAAAAGTTTTAATAAACATTGTATGAACTATGACAGAATACTAAATGTATATTCAATATATTTAAACTTTAGAATCATGTATTTACATGCTAATAGACATTTGGAAAAATAAAATAAATAAAAAAAAGAAATCCAGCAATTGTTACCAGTGTTTATCCTGGGATATGAGATAATTATTATTTTTTTCATTATGTATTGCTGAGTTTTCCAATTTTTTTTTCATTGAACATAGAAGTTCTTTAAATATTTTTTAAAATCCCGTTTACAAATAAATATAAAGCACTGGGTACTGTCAACCTCCATTTAATGAATTATATTTGTGCCAGTAAGAAATGCTTTACTAAGCATTTACACAAACTCATTGAATTTTCAAAATTTAATTTTGATTTTATCAAACAGTATCCTCTCTCCCACAGAGGTAAGGCTGAGGAAAGAAGAACATACAAGAGGGGTACAGAGGCCAGAATCTTAAATAAAGGCAATACTGTAACAATAGGAATGAGATAAAAAATAATATCAATAAAATAAAATCAATATATATGTAATATATATCAATTACAATATGATATAATGAATATATTTATGAAAACAGTTTAATACTTTATTTAAAATAATGTTCCTAATCAGATTTAGCTTCTTCTGGTAACTGTGATTTCCAGCACTGTTCAAAAAAAATATGTTTCCCAGAGAGATTCTCTGATTATCAATTCGTGCTAATTTGCTGTACAAAACTTAGGTTTCTGCACTCCCTTATTTTAACACTTTCCATCAGATGTAAGTTTTTTTCTTCATAATTTTTAACTTCTTCTTCTTCCTCCTCCTCTTCAACCTTCTTCTGTTTTGAATTTGTGTATTTGAGATGGGTTGGAGCTAAGAGAAATGCAGGGAAATTTTGGATACAATCTGACAAAACTGTAAAACTGATGGCATCTTAGAGAAAATTGGACTAACAGCACTGTAGGTGATGTCATGTAAATATTTCACTGGTGTGAGAAAGTTCGGAGATTAGATCCCACGTATGTTTGTTGGGTTGAGCGTCATGTCATTTTTTCTTTTCCTTTAATTGTTGATGAATGGACCCAGGCTCATATCTCATGGACCCAGGCTCATATCTCCCGCTCCAGCCCCTCTCAATTGCTTTTGCCTTTCAGTTGACTAAATATAGATCAACTACTGAATGCTGTCATCATGAATATATCACCATTTCAAACTCTTGTAAGGGCAGAGCTAACTTTATTTCTTACTGTGGTGAAGGGGAACACACGGTCCATGTTAATGTATGTAATCTCAAAAAAAGTGAGAATTTATTGCACTTTTAACTGGCATCTTGTAATTTGGTGACTAATCCAAGGGATTTTTTAATTTCTTTTTTTTTTTAGAGTGGGGGAGGAGCAAAGGAAGAGGTGAGAGAGAGACTCTTAAGCAGACTCCATGCCCACTGCAGTGTCTGACATGGGGCTCGATCTCATGACCCTGAGATCATGCCCTGAGCCAAAATCAAGAGTCCAACGCTTAACCAACTGGGCCACCCGGGTGCCCTAATGTGAGGGATTTCTTTACGGTGCTGAACTGAGGAAGTATAACTGCTTAACATGCTTAAGGGATTAATTCCCAAGGATGCATTAATCTTGTAATAGTGCACTAATGATTATTTATATACATACGTGTGTGTGTCTATATACATATAAATATACCACATATATGTATTTATTCTAAAAGAGTAGGAAACGTGAAGATATATGCTAACTGTTAAATGCTGCCTGGAAAATATACAGTCTAAACACAAAATGTCATGTCCCTCTCTGTTCTGTTATTTTGCTTTTTCTCAACACTTTTCCTTTGCCACTACTGTGATAGAGTGTGCTCATACGCAGAACTAGAGCTTTTCACTTTTTGCTGTTCAGAGGCTATTTAATTTTAATTGCTCCCCAAGCATAGGCCAATTCATGATGGCAAGAGCAGAGCAAGAATCCTTCACAGATCCTTTGAAGTTTGAAGAGCTGCTATTCACATTGCCTCAGGCTTCCATTCCCACATTTGTGTGAAAATGTAAGCAGTTGAACACCTCTGTCATACATGCCCAATGTTACTATAACTGAAAATACCTTGTGCAGATTTAAGATTTTTTTAACTATCTATATAAAGTTTAAAATAAGGATAGTAAACAGATGTTGTTTTGCTACATGCATTTAAAATGATATTAAAAATACAGGTTATGAAAGAATATCAGTGCTTAAAATATTAAACTAAACACAATACACACATTGAATATTTTGTGTGTGTGTGTGTGTGTGTGTGTGTGTGTGTGTGTGTGTGACTTGGGGGTGGGTTTAAAGAATTGTAAATCATCTCCCACATGGGAGAATAAAATCTTTAACTGTACCTTGTAACTTTGCACATTTGGTATATGCTAAAGTACACTGAATAGCACTGATCTTTTGTAAAAGGAATAATAATTTCTTAAAGCACTCAATTTCATGGTTTTGTCTACAGCAAAAAAAAAAATCATGAATACATTTGCTCAAGGCTTTTAAATGCAAAACAATATGTATACCACCTTCACCCTGTATTTGTGGAAGATGGAAGCTGAAAATAGGTAAATCCCATCTAGGGCATATTATAAATGGTATTAATAATAATGGTTATTATTATTTTCAAAATCCATTTTAAAATAATTCAACGGAGGAAATTTAGATCAGGAAACACATGAGAGGGAAATCATTGGAGAGATGTCCTTCTTGATTGTTCCAAATAAGTGATCAATTTCGGATGTGTTAGGAACATTTGAAATTTGAAAACAAGTTTTAATATAGAATGACAAGAAACTTACCAGAGTCATTAGAGACTCTTCTCCCCACTGACACCAAATTTTAAATTGTTTCTCTACACTTCCAACTAAAAGATACATTGGGAAGAATAAATAATTAACATGTATATAAATTAGTGAAGCAAGTCTTATTGACTCTGAAATTAGGTGTTCGTTGTACTTCGAAACTCACAGATTCAGAAGCTCTTGTTTGAATCTTGTGTTATCACCTTCCAAGAGCCTGGGTTATTTTTGTTTGGCAGGAGAGAATTAGAGAGTTGTTTGGTTAGCCTTTTCCCTGAGTAGGATTTTCCAAGGTTATAGTTGAAGTCTTTGATTTAGAGATATTTAGGACATGTTTTCTCTCTTCCAGATTATATTTCAATTGGATATTACATTAAATTGCTGCTTTTAACTCAAGGAATCAGCAGAGCAGACACTTATACAATGTACCCTTATCCTGCTTTGAATTTTTCTTGCTGTCCCTCATCTCTGTGCCTTTTGATGTCACTGACAGTAATCATCTTGATTTAAGTCCTTTACCCATGCTGCTTTTAGGAAAAGATGATCTAATAAAGGGGAATCTTTATCTCCAAATCCAGCAATTACAATGTTCACCTGCTTTGACTTTTGAAGACATTTTTTTTCTGTTTTCAATATTTTGTTGTAAATAAATGCTGCATACCTAGAAACAAAATAATAATTTGGATCATTCCACATGGCTGTCTTCTGAGAACATAGAAAGTATTTCTTCTCTCCACATTTTGTTCTTTCCTGTTGATGGTCTTTTCATTCAGGTCTTTCATGATTGATCTCTTATGCCACCAAATTGAAGAGAGTGTCTTGCCACACCTACCTCATTACTCATTCTTTACCTTTGGTTAAGCCTGTTAAAAGCAGCAATGGATTCAACATAGATATGGAAGAAAAAATAAAATTACTATGTAATATATAAGAAAAAAGCCCCATTAGAAAGAGCAAGAAAGTTTCTCTGCATACAAAATTGGGAGAGCCTATGTTTTTGGTTTTCCTTCTGAGAAGTGGGCAGGCTTGTAAGTAAATGTGAAAGACTGTATCTCCAAACAAAACTCTGATGTGATAGAAAGATCTTTATATTGTATAATACTGAATTTGGCTGAGATGCAGAATATTGTGCCTTCTCCTTCCTACCGAAATAATCTCCTCTTTTTAACTCATAGAGACCAGGCATGAGAAGGAAGTGGTATCCCATGACAACATCATTATGAAGGAATTTGTATATATTATATTTTACGTATATATATGTAAACAAAAAATATAGACATATATGCTTTTAAGAAAAGATATATATGCAAACAAAAACAAAAACAAATGATGTTGAACAGAGAATTAAAAGAGAATAAAAGCACCAAGTCAGGGGCAGAGGTAACCGTGAAGGTGGACGTGATGCAAAACCCAAATCAAGAAGCTGCAAGTTATGGAAATAGAATAATGTCCATGCTGTGGAATGGTGTTCAATTCAATTTGATTGAGATTTTCTTTAGCAGCCAACATCTGGGTTAAAGTGTGAAATTTTGTCCAGGAATATTTACATTCTATCCTTGTTCCCAACTGCATTTCAGATTAAATCCATACCCCTCCTGAGTCAGATTTGGACTCTTACCTGAGCTGCCAGATGAAGAAGGAATGATTCAAGGGAATACAACATTTTTGTCCTGGGTGGGGTCTGCTTTTGGGATATTACCACGAAGTTAGGATCATGTGGAAAATGCTTAAAGATCAAGCACTGGTCTTTCAGGGGCTATGTTGGGATTGGTTTATTCGAACAAACAGGTGAGCAAACAACAACAACCATGTAGCGTTCTGTGATATGATTTAAGTGATTCACCCCAGTAAATATTCTTATAAAGTGTCAAGGCAGAAAGAAATCTGGGTATGTAATAACAATGAATCAAATAGAATAGGAATGCTCTACTAAGAACTATAATATGTCCTTGCTAGTCATAAAAGAATATCAGGATAAATGATGAGGCACTGCATGAAATACATGGAAAGATAAATTACAAAGTTTAATGGCATTCTGCTCAAAAATCATAACAACTTAACATGGAATATTGAAATGTAAGCAGGAGAATGAATGCAAAAAACTTAGCTATGATGCTTTTGAAAGATAAATTAAGAATAATGTGGTTTTTACTGGTTTTAAAATGTACAAGATTATGGAGTTATAACAATTCAACCATTAGATAGATTCAAGTTAGTGTAACATTTGGAAAGCAACCAATATTATCTTGCGAAACTGAAAATATGTGTACTCTGAAAATTCCATTCCTAGGTATATCATCTACAAAACTATTAAAAATGTGCATGAAGAGACATGCACATCATGGATTGAAAGAGTAAACAAAAACAAAAATAAAACAGACACACAAACCACTTGTTCATAAACTGGATATGGGTAGAAAGTGGGGACTGTTTTTACAGTGGAGTTTTATACACTCTTGAGAAAAAAGTAAATACGACACCCATGAATCTTAGAAACATAAAGCTGAGTGGAAAACAGATGGTATATAACACTATGTTTTTAAAATTTTTAACAATATATTTAGAATTACATAAACAGATGACAATTCAGTTTAAAAAAGTTGCAAAAGAATAAATAATAAAAATTCAAAGCATAAAGGCAGTGGAATGGGATTCGAGAAAGGGACACAGCAGTTTTGACTTTTGATTATTTTTTTTGTTTTCGTTCATTTTATGTTGTGATTTATGGCTTATTGCTATGTTACATATATTACATTATATGTATAAAATATTACAATATAAAAAATCCAAATCCAAATAATAAAAATGAACTGCATTAAAGGAAACAAAGGATGTGAAAATTAAAAAAGTATCAAAGTCCCACTAGAAGAATTAAAAACAATGTTGGACAAAACTGAGTGTGCTGTGTGCTGAGAGCCTGAGTCACGACATTCTCTAAGAAGCTGGTGGAAAAGGCGAAGGCAATGTGAAGAGTGAGAGAAAGATTATGAAAAAGAGAACGGACTAATTTTCCTCATAACTATATAAAAGAAAATTCATAGTGAGAGGAAGGAAAAATGATATGAAGGAATCCATTGTAATAATAAATCATAATAGTAATAATAATAATAATAAATCCTCAGAGCTACCTATGGCTAGAGGGATGAAATTTCAGACATTAAATGCAAAACTAAAATCAAATAATAAAATAGACATTAACAAATAAAAAATTAAAGTCAAAAAATTTTTCAGAAAGGAAAGGAAACTTGTCTGAAATGTGTGGATAATTAGATTGGCACCAGCATTTTTTGTTTTTTTTAATGACCAGATGATAAAACATAGTAAGTTGACCTTCTCCAGGAGACCTTCTTTTACAAAGAATTCTACATCAAGGAAACCAACTATTCAAGTCCAAAGGCAAAATATGTTTTCATCCAGGCAAGAATTCAGGTGTTTACCATGTACTCTGAAGAAATTATCCACAACTGTTCTGTAACAAAAATTTAAAAATGGTTTAAGAAAGAGAAGGATGTGGAATATTTTTCAAATGATATTTTCGCATCATGAAATATTTTTATCTAATTTATAATACTAAAATTTCGCGTTATTTAGCATAAAATATACTGATAATATATATTTTTGCCAGGTGCCCTCAAAATACTAAATATAATAATATTCATTTCCAACTTCACTCTTAGTAAGTTAGTTATCAAAAGAAGGGTTTCTAGTCTGATTAATAGTATTTAATAGTTCTAAAGAAAAAAATTCTAGTTGGAAATAAAAGAATAGAAATCCCTCCACTATATTCAACAGGAAATTAGAATCTTAGTCAAGAAAAAGGAAAAACTATATATACTATATAATTATCAGAAATTATTTTTAATCATTTGTAGGGTTTTTTTGGGGGGAGATAATACAATTATTCACCTTGAAAACCGAAGATGATGTTAAATCATGAAAATTAAAAAGATGATACATGTAGTGTGTTATTTGCATAGAAAATCAACATACAATAATAAAAAAATTAATAACATATTTATTATGAGGACAATTACTAAAAACTTAGGAATGAAACATGTTGGATTTATTAATAGAGAATTATTATAGATTTTAATCAAATAAGAGTTCCTGATAAATTAACAGACATATCATAGCATTAAAATGGCTATATTCCTAAGAAATGTATAATATAATAAAATCCCAATCAAACACAACTTTTCTAAAATATATGGACCATGCATTGGAACATAGCAAACTTATTCAAATGTTCATCAGTAAGGAAAAATATAGCAGAAAAGCTGATAATTTTTTGAATGGGGAAATAATGACAGGCCAATTGTCATGCTAAAGTATAATTGACAGTAATACAAAATGTATCACGCATATAAGGACAAATGAATTATCATATACAAATGACTTAAAATGTAACAGCAAAAACAAAAACGAAACAAAAAAACCCTAACAGCAGATGTTAATATACATTTATGTATTTCATATATGCTATAAATGCAACCTACGCACATACAAAAGAGTGGCATTGTATATAACTAAGTTGAAATTTTAATGAAGTGGGGAAAGGATGAGGGTTGTAATACATGGATTAAAGATAGTTGGCTAGTTATTGGGGAAAAATCAAATTAGTCACTAATGTATATCAAGTATAAAAATACTTTTCAGATCTAAAATAAAAAATAATATGTAAAAGGTAAATTTTAAGAGAAAATGGAGGAGAATATTTCTTTAATCTTAGGATGATAAAAATCATTTAGGTTAGTGCTGTACGATGAAACTTTCTGCAGTTACGAAAATGATCTGTATGACTATCCTTTGGGAAATCTCTGACCTTCACACCAAATCTCCAATCTCCGTCCATCTACATACATATCCTCTGCTTTCAGCCCTATTTCTACAGATCTGTGCCCTTCTCCTGTCAATGGCATCTGCTTTGCTCTGGATCCCATCTATTTTTGCCTTCTCCACATATGCCCTTTGATTATTCTCTTTCATGCATCTTTGATTTCTTCTCCTCCATGCCATAATTTCCATCAGTATATAAATATGTACCATTATCTCCAATTAAGATAAAAATATCTTCTGGCCTCACTCTCCCCTTAGCTATATCCCCATTTTTTTTCTATTCCCTCTCCCAGCTAAAATTATTTGAATAGTTGTTCATATTTGGCATCATCTGTTCTCATCCACACTATTGCAATTGTTTCTAGTGCCGTGGACTGAATTTTCTCCTGTTCTCTCCTACCCCCACCCTGCCCCTGTCATATGGTCAAGCTCTAACTGTCAATGTCCTGATATTTAGACATAGGCCTTTGGGAGATAATTTGGTTTAGATGAGGTCATGAGGGTGGAGCCCTCATGATGGGATTAGTACCGTATAAGAAGAGACAGCAATCAGCTTGCTTTCTCCTCTCTCAGCCATGTGGGGACACAGCCAGAAGGGCACCATCTGCAAGACAGACAGAGACCTCTCACCAGAACCTGACCGTGCTGGCGCCTAGATCTTGGGCTTCCCAAACCCGAAAACTGTAAGAAAGAAACTTCTGTTGTGTAAGCCATCCAGTCTATGGTATTTTGTTACGGCAGCTCAAGACGAACTGGCTTCCCTTTTTCCACTCTGATTCCTTACTACCTTTTCTTTGTTTAGCAGCCAGGGTGATAATTTAAATGCCTAAATATTTGCTCTGTATAAAACTTTCCAATGGCTTTCTTACCCTTGGAATAAGATGCCAACTCCTTATCCTGATGTCGTTCATATTAGCCTGTCTGATTTCATGTTATATTATTCTCCTACTCTCCTCTATGTTCCAGCCATATTGGCCTTCTTATCATACCCTTAACACGAATACTATCTCAATATTAGGAACTTCAGATAGAAAATATTCTTCCTCTATTCTTTGCTTCATTGGCTCCTTCTTATTCATCTTAGAAGCCCGCCAATTTAAATTAGCCACTATCTCACTCTAGATTGTAACACTTTAATTATCTGCTTTTTGTACATGATACATATTCTTATCTGTGATATGATATCAATTTCTTACTCTTATATGAATATTATATTCTTATATATACATGATAAATATTTCTTATTCTTACATTGGTCTTCACTCTCTAAAATAATGTAAACTCCACTCTATTTTATTCAACAATCTTTTTCAGTGCTTTCTATAGTAAGAGATATATATTCACCAAAACAAATTTTGCATAGAAACTAAATATGATTTTAATATCCATTGTTGCAGTCATATCTGATATTTTTTCAGACTGAAAAATTGGTGTTATCTAACAAGATTTAGGGTGAAAATGCCCTTGAACTACTAATTCCTTTTCTGTCTACTGGTTTAAATTCAACCCTCAGTTATAGCCTCACAATGAATATATTATTAGTAATATTTTTATTATTTTATTTTAGTATTTATGCATTTATTGTGAGGCCAACCCTGCTTTTACTTCAGAAGAGCTTCTTGATGGCTCACAGAAGCTGGAGCTTCCAGATAGACGAGTGTGGCTTGGCCCCATGGCCTTCATGTCCTCTAGCCCAGTTGTGTCTCAGGAGAAAGTCAGGGGGACTGAAGGCACCAGCTCACACTCGTTAAAGGCCAAGTTCTCATCCTGTGACAATTTCTGCCGTCCTGAAGCGCGCAGCTGAAAAGGCGGCCAGGCGCTCCGTAAGGCCCATGGAGGAACCTGTGCTGTACTGACCCCACCCGCTCCCCGTCATAAGAGGTCCCCCAGAGGGGCAGCCTTCGGTGAAGCGGATATGCCGCAGCCTGTAGGTATGTTTTCACCTCTCTTTTCATCTTCCTTCTCCCTCCCAGTTTTGGGCAGCAGCACACAGCAGCTCCACTCCCTCAGAGCTAAGCCTCTGCTACTGCAAGATCAACTCCATCGTGAGGGGGAAGGAGTCCCAGGGGCAGAAGGAATGAGGAGGTCAGGGGCGAGGGCCGAGCACCCAGCACTGCAGGTTCAGTTTGGCTGGCTGTGGCTCAGCGCTCAGCAGCTGCTCCTTGTCCCTCTCCAGGCTCTGGGGCTGGCCCAGGGTGACTTGGCTCAGACAATAGAACTCTGAGGTGCCCTCCTAATCGAGAAGCACTGCCGTCTGGAAACCGATGGCCACAAAAAACTCATGGGCCTCTTCCAGGCAGTTAACGCACTCCTGGAACACCTTGCTCTGCAGCTTGACCTTTCGGTACCTCTCCTCTTGGGGATGAAGATAAACATTGTCCAGGTACCTAGTGATAATGCCCATGCCCAGCCTCGCCCTGTCCCACGTTAACCCTGTTAAGTGTGCACATCACCATGTTGGAGGCAGCCATTGCGTTGGTGGAAAAGAGGGAAAGAATGGCCTCTTCGCTGTGGGCACCCTGCTGCTCCTTTCTGGGTTGGCCTCTCTGAGTGAGCGGGTGAAGTCGACTCCAGTTACCACCAAATGGGTGAAAACTTACTCTTTGGACTCAGGCACCTGGGCCTTCTGGGCTGCCACTGATAGATGCTTCAACTCTCAGTTCCTTCCCCCCTGGATCCTGAATGGAGTTCTGCCATGTGTGGGACCTCGAGCTCTGAGCTGCTTCTGCTGGAGTTGGCCAGGACAATTTCCACTGCCATCTGAGCCTTATCGATAGCTCCCTGGCAGGTAACCAAATGAGAAATACGTACTACTAATAAATTCATTGTAGCATTTGTAATTGTGAAAACCTGGAAACTAAAAATTCAGCAAAAATAGAATGATTAACCATAGACTACATGTGTCATATTGCATAAAACCTCAAACATATGACACTGCTGATCGTGAGACATACCATTATTTATACCACACCAAGGGGAAAAGAAACCTGAGGGAATTACAATTATATAATAGAGAGAGAGAGAGAGAGAGAGAGAGCTTAGCTGGCATGGAGCTCAGCCTGTGACTGTTCGACCTTCTCCAATCCTTCAGACTGATTCCTGGGCCAAGTGTGTGTTTAGCTGTGAGAAGGATGTTAGCTTCTCCTATGTGTCTATATATGTATAATATTTATTATAGGCCATATGTAAACATGAAAAATCTACATCTTAGAAATGAATATAGTTTACCAAGGGGTGATTTAAAATAATAAAAAGTTTCATATATATTGCAATAGTTCTAAAATATTTGGGGGTGTGTGTGTGTACATATGCGTACACACATACACATAACAGGTGGGGTGCTGGCAACAGTTTGAGAACTGGCTTTTCCCCTATGGTGACAAGCCCATATTTAGAGTATTTACCAATCACATAATGTAAATATTCCCACTATGGCTCAAATGAAGCCACCAACATAATGCGACTTAATGCAGATTTGGGAAAAAATGCTTTTGTAAGCCAAAATTAGTGATTAGTAGGTTACTCTCAATTATGGTCATGAACTTCTCCTCCCACCGAAAAAGTTGTGTGCTTAACAACATTCTGTTGTATTGTTCCCAAGTCTGTTTAGACTGGTGGCATATTTTCTTATAAATGCTTCATGTATTTAACAATCACAAACACCTGTAAAATGTAAATGAAAAAGAAAGAGCATTGTTGTTTCTGTGAACACAAATTAAGTAATTTTATATAACCTAGTAATGTAAAATTAAAAAAAATCATTGATGTCACTTTGAGAAGAGAACAAGAAAATTATAAAATATTGGGCAATGTGTATTTTAAAAGTCTAGGAACATTCTGCATTCAAATTATTTTTAAGTGTTATTAAATACACCCTTTAAATCAAAATCTGAAGTCATAGAAAGTATGCTTTATGTAAGAAAATAATAATGTTAAGAAAATAGTAATAATCTGGAAAAAAATACCTTGACTATATGTGGTGGCTATATTATATACATGTCAGCTTTGCCGGCTGAACTCAGCTTCTCAGAATTCTTCTTCCGGTATATTTCTGGTTAAGGTAGGCCACAAGAAAGGTTTCTGAGCTAGGTTTAGAGGGTTGCAGGAAAGCAGCAGCCATATTGCTTTTTTATGCTCCAAAGGTCAGGTCAGAGTCACCAGGCACTTCTGTAACTGAATCACACTGTCAGTCATTTGATGACTGACTTTGTTGGCATGGAGCTCAGCCTGCAACTGTTTGATCTTCTCCAATCCCTCAGACTGATTCCTGGGCCAAGTGTGTGTTTAGCTCTGAGAAGGATGTTAGCTTCTCCTGTAGAACATTCACGTCAAGTTAGCAAGAACTGATATGGGGCCCAGTCCTTATGTGGCTTCCTACATCTGCTTGTGGGGTTCCGGTAGTTCTTGTTCTTCCCCACTTGATATTCATCTTCCCTTTCCAACAGCCTGTCCTGCAGAAGTCAAGCCCTGGCATTAGACATGAAGGTGACACATATACTGTTTCAAAATTGAACATGTTATTTAATAATGCTGTGAGTTCAACTCAATTCATTTCCTTGTGATTCTTACTACAGCTCTTTTTTTTTTCTCTTTAACTAAAAGCCACTGGTAATTACGGTGCCAGATAACAGGACTATATATACTCTATATACTCAATAATGGTCACTACAAATTGAGAAAAATCACTATTACAAAACTGAAGAGTATACGAGGGAAAACTTTTATAATACCAATTCAGCCTACATCTTATCTTCAAAGGAAAAAAAAAACATACCTTATAACCTAACAAACATATTTCTACTATTTAGCCTTAAAAATAGTATTGTACCTAAAAATGTATAAATTAGGATACTTATATTACTTTCTAATTAAAAAATAATAGAAACATCCATATTTCTGATAAAATAGAATAGTTAAGTAAATTAGGATAACTCTATATGATGAAAAACTTACGAATTATTAAAAGAAGTATCTCAGCTGCAGGAAAATATCAATGTAGGAAAATATCAATGATATAATTTAATATTTTAAATATCACTGTTATAATTGATCATTTAAAGTGGGATATGAAATTGAATATGCAATAATAATTTATGTATGTATGTTTGTGCATTTCTGGGTTTAAGGTTGTGAGTGAATGAAAGGCTAAAAAAATATTTCATAATATCAAGAGAATTTCATTTCTGACTGCAGAGATAATAAATGATATTGTTGCATTCAAATTCATTTTCCAAATTCTCTATCTCTATTGCTTTCATAATGATAAGACATATTTATAGCTCAAAAAATATATATTAAGATTAGACAGACACAATATAGAGAAACATTTTTTATCTTTTTATAATAAATATTATTTATGACACAAATGATTTTTTATTATTTCTCTTAGGCCCAGAGTATATTGTGAAATGTGGCTATTTTAGCATCTAGGCAGCCTCATTAATTTGTTAATTTTTAGAATTATTGTCCTAGGAGTCTGCTTCTTCTCTGCATACTCACAGAGCAGATAAAATATTTCAGATCTATAATCTACATATTTTCTGAACTCTGGGATTGGTCATCGTCCATAACATTTTGACACATCTTTCTAATCTATAATCACCCCTGCCATACCTGTAAAATTCATGCTTCATGTTATACCCTATCGCTGAAGTGTACTTTCTTTTTTCTTTATCATCACTGTAATGGCTAGACCATGCACCTCAAACTCTGAACACTCGAAATTCCAAATCACAGTCTCCAATCACATTCTTTCTTTTTCTTACACTCCAGATCCAAATAGATCAGGTTTTAGACCCCATCAGTTCCTTTACATCTGCTGAGCCCTTGTGGTTTTATGCATTTTATTTGCAATGGGTCCCATAATTCATCACTTCAATATTTGTTTGGCAATATCCAAAAATATCTTGTGCCTATTCTTCTTGAGTCAAGTAAAGCATCTTTTTTCTCAAGTTACGTGTAAGCCATTCATCCCAAAGGCCTCCATTCTATCCATCCTGCAGTATAAATATATTAGCCCTAATTTATGTTTTGCCTTCGGCACTTTGTGACCATTTTTTGTATTGTCTCTGGTTTGGTCATTCCCAGATTCCTTCCAGATTTCTTTTATTCGAATTCAAATTGGTTATCTTAAGCAGAAGGTCTCTATATCTATTTTCTCAAGAAAATAGAGATCATCAATAAAGTATATTCTCAAGTTCTATTCCCAAATTAATAATTACATCTTCTTTATCTCAGGAAAAAAATACCATATCTCATAACCAAGATTAATCCAAACACCCAAACTCTTGCTTTTCCCACAAACTTCCGTCTATACAAATATGCTGTTTAATGTCCATCTGTCTCTCTACCAGTAATTTATCTATTATGCCAAAATTTAACCACTTAAAACAATACACATTATTATTTATTATTATCTCAGTTTTTGTGACTCAGAAATCCAGTGTGACTTGACTAGGTGCCTCTTGCTCAGAATCTCTCAAAATGTTACAGTACAACTTGAGGAAGGCCCTGGTAATGTCAGTCCAGACGGGGGGTGGGGGCGGTGGCTTCCCAGATCCTTTGCTTTCAGAGCCACTCGTTCTGCTTTCAGAGCCACTTTCTGACTATAGATGTTTAGGGGCCTAAATGATTCTTTTTTAGTTTAATCTGGTAATGTTTCTGCTTGTGTAAGTGTTAAAAAGACTTTGTGGGTCTTTCATACATCTTTTTGGGGTTCTTTCCTTTAGATAAAAGACACACCAACAAATCTCTCAGATACAAGTCCTTCTCTACCTTTGGCTTCTGTTGAGAAGGAGGAGGGGCAACCCCTTCCACTTCCTAGAGACCCTGTTGTTTGATTGATGAGGCCTGGGTAGCACACTCTTAATCTTTTCAAAGGGCCTTTTATGTGAGTGAACAGTATTCTGAGGCACACCTTTGATCTTTCTGAGGTCTTAATAACAGATTTCACAGTCACACCTTCAGCTTCAGCTTCGTACCATATTTTCCTGGTACTGCCCTGGATTTAATCTTTGCTGAGGTCTTAATTTTAGCACTTGATTTTTTTTTTCAACACCAGTAATCCTGGCATCTTTCTTTCATGAGTTCTGTTCTCAAATTATTTCTTTCCTCTCACACTTTACTCTAAATAGCAAGAACAAAGCAGCCAGCACCTTCAACACTGCTTTGAAATTTTCTTAGGTAGATCAGGTAGACAGCTAGTCCTATGCTCGGCTTTCTGCAGAACTGCAGAAGACGAAGTTTATTAAATTTCTCCTACTCCAGAACAATGATTGCCTTTCCTTCAGTTTTCAGTAGTCGTTTCCTCACTCATCCATGGGCTCCTCAAAGTCCTACATTCTATGAAGTGTGTTCAGTGCACTTTTAGGCCTTTATTATCATTCTCCTTAATGTCCACCATCTGGTTACAGCCTTTTCTGTGTAAATGTTAGGGGAACATCCCGATTTGAGGTACCAAAATCTGTATTATCTATATCGATTATAACTACTATCCTTTAATAATTATCTATTGCTGCACAAAAATTACCCCCAATCCTACTAGCTTAAAAAAACAAAACAGGGGCGCCCGGGTGGCACAGCGGTTAAGCATCTGCCTTCGGCTCAGGGCGTGATCCCGGCGTTATGGGATCGAGCCCCACATCAGGCTCCTCCACTATGAGCCTGCTTCTTCCTCTCCACTCCCCCTGCTTGTGTTCCCTCTCTCTCTGGCTGTCTCTATCTCTGTCGAATAAATAAATAAAATCTTAAAAAAAAAAAAAACACAATTCTTGGGTACCTGATAGTTTCTGTTGGTCAAGAATTTGGGTGCAGCCTGAATAGTTCTGTGTCTGGTCTCTCAAGTTGTCTGCAGCTAAGCTATTGGTTGGGGTTTCAGGCATCTCAAGGGTTCTCTGGGCTAGATTCTGTTTCCAAGCTCAATCACTTGAGTGTGATCCTGGGATCATAACCTGAGCCGGAGGCAGATGGTTAACTGACTGAGCCATCCAGGTGCCCCAAATTTAGTTTCTTTTTTGTTTTCTTTTATTTTTTTGCTTTTTTTTTTAAATTTTAATGCCTTCTCTAACTTGTCACAAAATTATGTATATCTGATTTCTAAAAATTCTTTGAATCTGGTCTCTGATCTCCATTCATAGTTATTAATTCAGTACTACCTACACTAAAACTTAATCTAGATTATGACAGAAAACTCCCAATCAATCAATCTGCTTTCTTCAAACACATCCTCCATCCTGCTGCAAGAATAGTATAAGCTTATTAGGTGACTATTCTTTGTCTTCAAGATACATTTCATAGTCAAGCTTTAAATATAACACATTTCATCATCTATACTTTGCCTACCTCCCAAGTCACTCTTTACAGAAATGTATTTGCCATAATCAGTCTTAATTTTCAGAATTTTTCTACCCAATGGTATACTTACAACAGGTAAATCCCCTGAAAAATGTCTATCAATTCCACAAGGTCAAGAGCTCTGATAATTTTGGTTCTTTAATCACATTTTCACTTTTCTCATTCATGCATAATAAATATATATTCTATAAATACCTGTGAAATCAAACATTTAGGATAGAGGTTGTATTTTTACTATTTAAAATAAAATAGTAAATCTTCAGTTTGTATTAATTATTGATGATGTTATCTATCTATACATACATTTTCTTCCTAATGCCTTTGCTTTGGTTGTATCAAAGTGTCTTTATTTTTTCTTTACTTTAGGGATATATTCTGTTATGGTGTATAATTGTTTGGCCACCTGCTGCAACAGTGTCTCACATTATAAAGATATTTGGTCATTAGTCCATACAGTTATTTCACGCATGAGAATTATCATTTTTAATTTGGCAGCAGTGAACTAACACCCCAGCATGTGTTCAAAACTACCACCTCCAAAGAGCAATAAAGAGAGTTGACTAAGTTGATTAAGACAATAAAACTATCAGAACTGCTTCAGGGCTAACAAAAATGCTTACATCAACTCATACTGCTTATAATTGCTAGTATTTTTTTTTCTATTTTTCTTAATGACAATAATACAAGCTACTAATTCAGGTTGTAAATTAAAATGTACATAAAATGATAATGTAGTTAATAAATTTAAGAAATCACCCATTGAAACTTTAATTATCAAGATATTTCAATGTAAACTGCACCATGATAAGATACCAAGCTAAATATATTCAAGTAACAGTCATTCAGTCTTCATATTCAGAACACCACAACTATTAGGAATGAAAATGTAAATGAACTGAAAATGTAATTGGTGAAAAAAATGCAGAAGTTACAAAAGTACATTTTGCCTGTTTGCTTCAAGAACTGTTATCTGAAACTATAATTTCTTTTGATAATATTTCAGAGTGCAGAGTGAGTAGGAAATTCGTAGTTATCTAGTGAATATAGGTTATATAAATAGTTAAACTACTCAATTCAAGGAGGAAAACTGTCATTTTTCATTAAAATTGTGCTTTAACAATTAATGCAGCTTTAATTGACCATTATTTATTCTATAAAGAATGTATTTATATAAATATAAATGAAGAAATTCCCTTTCTTGATTTATTATATATTTTTTTGATAAAGAGTGTTAATACAGCACAAAGTTTAGAAGCTTAATAAATACTATAAAAATTGGATGAAATATTTTGCTCCACGTATAACCTAGATATATTAGGGATTCATTAATTTTTTTTGGTCCTTCTTCGTAAACTGAAATAAATTTATGATCAGCATAACAGCAACAATACTGAAATTAAAAGAAGCTACCAGGATATATTTTACGGAAGTTTTCGGTCAAAACACAAAGCTCAATAATTTTATTGAGTAGAAATGTGACACATTTTGCAAAAGAGCTAATATTAGGATAATTTGTTTTGCTTTATTTGGTCTTCATTCTGAAGCACAGTTCTCAAGACGAACTGTGAATTAGAATCACCTGGGAGGTTTTTTCTCCCTACTTTTTAGCTTTATTGAGGTATAATTGACAGATAGGAATTGTATGCATTTTAGGGGTACAGTCTGATGTTTTGATATATGTGTATACTGTGAAACGATCACAACAATCAAGCTAATCAACATAACCACTGTTTCACCTTTTTTATTCTTTTTTTTCCCCTTGTAGTGAGAACACTTGAGATCTACCCTCTTAACTAATTCCAGGTGTACAGTACAGTATTGTTACTATAGTCACCCTACTGTACATTGGATACCCAATACTAACTCTTCTTGCATGACTGAAACTTGCATAACTGAAACATCCTTTGACCTAGTCCATTCAGACCAATCAAATTGGAATCTGAAGGTGAAATCCAGACATCAATTGTTTTGGAAGCTTACCAGATGATTCTAAGGAGGCTCCAGCTCTCAGGAAATTTTCTGTATAGGCTCTTCACCTTTTAAATATCCTATCATTCCCGATGTTAACAAACTACATATAAACTTAAAATAATTGGAAATCAATTTTTTAAATATGGCTTTTTATATTTTCTTTTTGTTCAAAATTTCTTGTGTTTATTTTAAAAATGAATGACAAATCATATACATTTCATTGTTCAGCTCTAATACTTATAATTTACACATTTTGTTGTTTTTCACAGTGAACAAACACTCCAAGATATGAGCAGTCATTGATAAAATCAGATATTCTTTCACATTAAAATTTTTCACATATTCCTGAAATTGTGAGAAGTCTTTGAAGTATCTGAGGCTCTGGCTAATATACCTGTCAACTCATAGAAATTTCTGCTGAACAGGGGGAAAAGCTGCTTCTGTGCGCACAGGTGAATTTAAGTGAAAATTTAGTTTCTTTTATTTATTTGAAGTGTTAGTTTCTCCTGGGTTACTGGGAGGGAATCCAGCTGGGTCTGGGTGAATTCAAAGGCCACATTCAGCAGAGGCCACAGTTTCTGCTGGAATTACAACAAAAAGATAAAATAGAGCAATGTAAAACTTTCATTTTGAGAATAGGGATGTTGTAAAATATTTCTACTTTGTGCTTTTTACCATGATTTGGAAGTAGGTGCACAGTGTTTGGTATATTCCTGGTGCTGGTTCTTCTTCTTGTTTTTAACTCTAGGCATAATGCAAAATTTAGTAAGTTGAAGATGGCTTTAAATAGAAATTGATTTATTTTGAAAGTTTCTTTAACACAAATAATAGAGTTAGTCCATGTTTGCTGAGACATATTCCATAATTGGGATAAAAGAGTATTTTTTTTAAAGCTACTAATTGGAAAGAGAAGCAAACACAGCTGAAGTGTAAAACATGACTTTAAAAGAGAGTAAGAAAATGAGTTAATACATCCGAAGATCTAAAGTGAATGCTATTTTGTAATAATTTCTGGTCCTTAATGGGATACATAAAAAAGTGGTCATTGTCCTAAGACTTTTTATACTTTAGCTGGCTCAGAAAGATAAATAAATAGACTGAGCAAATATATAGCATAACGTTAACCAATGCTAGAGAGCTAGAATGTTTATTGCTCTTTGGAGTATATTTCTTATTAAGCTTAAGTATATATGTAGCCATGATTGGGTTTCAATAAGTTTCTGTGTAGATATTTGCAATTATTTGTCTAGCTAAGGACTGGCAAAAAGGCAAAGAATGGGACAGCCATGATGATAATTTTTTTTCCAATTGTAGTAATTGGTATTTTTTTTTTTCCAGCACTGACCTTTGTTATGGAATGGATGTAGGTAGATTACAAAAATAAGTGCAGGAACTATAGGAGGTCTTAGAAACTGGGTAAAATGCATGAAGTTGTTTGTACCATTAATTATCCATTTTGTGGTAGAAATTTAAGTTTTATTCAAGTAAAATACCTCACATTTCATTTATAATCTGAGAAATTTGGGCAGATTTGTGTGTGTGTGTGTGTGTGTGTGTGTGTTTAAGATTTTATTTATTTATTTGACACAGAGAGAGAGACAGCCAGCGAGAGAGGGAACACAAGCAGGGGGAGTGGGAGAGGAAGAAGCAGGCTCCCAGCGGAGGAGCCTGATGTGGGGCTTGATCCCAGGACTCTGGGATCACGCCCTGAGCCTACGGCAGATGCTTAACCGCTGTGCCACCCAGGCGCCCCTTTTTTGTGTGTATTTTAATGTATCAGCCTTATATTGTTATCCTGCCCCTACCACCTGGACAAAAACAAAAACAAGCATATTATTGTCGTATTTCTTAATGAGTAAATACCGAATGTGTTAATTTGGCTCCATAATTCTTTCTCTTTTCTAGAAAGTTAATATGATTCATGTAATTACTGTAATGAAGCTGTAACCTCAATGCTTTTCACCCTATGATTAAAGCCCATTGGGTTGAAGATGGGATGTACAGCTTTCCTTTAAGGCCACAGTGACTTGTTCTTTGATTGGGTATTTAGGTCACAACAATACAGGCAGGGGATTCTTCTTAAGTTTGTGTTACGTACATGTGACTGAAGAAATCCAATTTTATTCAGCTACTGGAATGTGAAACACATTCCAGATGGATGAACCTGGAGAGCAGAGCATCTATTTTCCCCAACACCTTTTATAGCTTTTTTTTTAATTATAACATTTCAATCTCTCAAATATGAAAGTATTTTTTCTGGTTACGGATTCATTGCTAAACCCTTCCAGACTGACAGTGGGGGAAAAATAATTAAGCTGGAAAACTGTACACTTGGAGGATAGCAAATATTAAAAATTTGTGGTCTAGATTGTCTCATCATGTATTTGAATAGCTATTTGACATTTAAAAATCTCTGGCTGCAAAAATGTTGACACAAATTTCCCCAGTTTGTATAAATATCAGCCTCCTAGTTTTCCAAAGGTTTACTTTATTGATCTTGCCTCTATTCTTGAGATTGTACGGCAGAATCTTAACAACTCCCCCATCTTCATTTGAAGCCTGTGTACATGTTGTCAAGCTAAGTTATAAGCTCAACCAAGATTAATGCTACATTAAAAATCACAAAATGATGTTTGTTTTTAAAGAGAATAAGTTGTTTACATTTTTTTCAAGACTGACTTAAAAGTTTTTATGACATTATTAGAGTTTACATTTTCTAAAAAGAGTTTACTTTTACAATTAACTTAGGAACAATAGGATTTTTAAAAATTAGATGTGCATTAATTCATTTGTTCAATAAATATTTATTGAGAAACTGTTATATACCAGGCACTTTTCTAAGTGCTAAAGATAAACAGCCTTAGTATTATAGGTATTTTAAATACATTATTAGTTTAGAGGAATATTTGATCAAAAACAATCCATGGAACATTTATTTCAGAATCTCCTGATGGGATAATTTAAAAATGATGATTCCTGGGTCCCAGCTGAGATCAAATGAATCATATTATTTACCCATGGTTCCTAAGAATATGCATTTTAGAAAGTCTCCAGGTGCTTCATGGCATAAGGACATCTTTTTGTTTTGGGTCTAAGTTTATGTGGTTTTGAAATGTAGGATCATACTAACCCAGGGCCAGATTCTATATTAAAAGAAATGTGGGCTCTGGACCAATACAAGAAGTAGAATGAATGGCCAGCTCCTGGCTGTGTTTAAAGTTTTTGAAAAATATTTCTGTCTCAGGCTCCACGAACAAAATGCCAGTTCTAGCATTTGATCATATTTTTTCCCTTGTATATTATTTCTTGTAAAAGGGCTCTGGATTTCACTTAGATTTCTTCTGCAATTATTAATGGCTATGAAGTCTACAGATGAATTACTTTACTGCTAATAACCAGGCCTAGACTGATCAAGTATAGCTCATTACAAAACCTTATAGTCAGGTGGACTAATGGTTAAGTATTTTATCAGATTTTGTTTTCATAACTCTTAACAATTGAAAAATCTCATCAATTGACACCTACTAAATATTTCAGTGAAATTGATATTAATCCATACAAGATACTCTTTTATAGTCCCGGAGGAAGCTAAAAGTTTTATGAGTTCTAATGTTTCTCGGTTGAGATAAAATGACATTTTAAAGGAACAGGATGCAAGTATTCATTATAAAATATCCTCACCATATAGTTAGATAAAGTTAACAATGTGCCCAGCAAGTACTCATCAGGCAATTAACATTTTCTAAGCAACTGACCAGCTTAAAGGAAACCATTTCATTTTTAATTAAAATTGTGGCTCATGAGAAAAGTAAAGCCAGAGAGTAAGGTGTGTACATATGCCTGTGTGTGATATGCTTCCTGAACACTGCAAACAATTTGACAAATGCAACATATTTTACTTGATCTTAAGAACCAAGAAAAAGAAAGAACCAAGATATGATATTAGAAGTGTGACATTTTGAGGCATATTTCTTTACATGTAGGAAGTTCAAAATAAAGAAGGAAACACATTTATTTCTATTGAAAATTAAATGTGTTTTAAACCTGTTGGGTAATTTAATTACAGTTACTCAAAGGTGATTTAATAGAGATTTCATTCATACAGCATGGAAGGTAAGAAGAGGGAAACAACTCATAAGGGCCTTCTAAGTACCGTTTAGAGAGCTCAGGATGCCCCTTTTAATCAATCACTGATGCCTTCAGAGACTTCATGGTCACATAAATGTGGACTCTTGGATTGTAACTGCTGAGTGAAACACTAACCCAAAAATAGCCTTTGTTTTGTTCTGTAATATAACTCATTAACTGCCCACATCCATGGCCAATTTGGTGAATAGCTAATTATTTACTAATTTCAAATTCTTCTTTAATTATTCTCCTCTTATTATTTCATCTCTAAGCTTTTGCATATATCCATACCCTTCAGTGTGTAGTTAATTGGTTAAACTGTTAAAACACAGTTCTTTTCCTAAACAATCATCCTTTGCATCGCTTAATTCAGTCCAAAAAAGAATTTCTTGACAAAATTTTTTCACCTAGAGAAAGGTTAAAGAAAGTAAAGAATAGGACTGTAAAGAAAATTGTGTTAGGAAGTATTTGAATATTCGTTGGCTTTTACACTTGGCTTAATATTTACTGTGTATAATTGTTTCCTTATTTAAAAATTTCCATGCTTCTAATTTTTTAGAGTCTCGTGCTTTAAGAAAATTATGTGTACAGGTGCTCATTCCCCAAGGGAATGACATGGCTGCAAAGAACAGCATAAACTTTTTCTGACAATTCTGCAAAGAACTTTGTGAGCCTGACATGCAAATAATTAGAGTAATAATTACAATGGTAGTAAGAGTTGCTAACTCTTATGTAGCTCTTAGTATGGCTTAAAGAGTGATTTGCATGTTTTAGATATATAAATTTATTTTTCAAAACAAATCTCCTAGATGGGTACTATTATTATCTCCATTCTACAGAAGAGAAAAGTAAGGCACAGAGGGGTGAAATTTCTTACACAGAATCACACATCTAGTAATTGGTAAAGCTAGAATTAAAATACAAGCAGTCTGGCTCCCGAATAAGATTTAAAATGTTGAATCAATCACAATTTGTCAGAAAAGAACCCTGGGGGAAAAATAAATAAATAAAACGAAACAAAATAAAATAATTTGGATCTTGCTAAATGTCAAAGACTTTGAATTCCTTTTGAATTATAAACAAAAATCACATAGCAATCTATCATTAGAAATTATTTTATGATCTGTCAGCTGGCAAGTTGATTAGGTTCTTTAATTTTGGCAAAAACAAAGAATCGCAAACATCTGAATTACTAAAGCATTTGCTACCCAGTCATTAATCTTAATCACTTCATAAGACCATCCCAATATTCAGAACCCTCCATTGGTTTGGTATTACAGGTCAATTTTTGCTTAAAAACTATGCTCCACTGTAGGATTAGGAATGGGGCAGTTGAGGAAGAGGAAGTGGGAAAAGCAGCAGCCAATGGTGTATGTGTACTTGGGCAGATCAAATTTAAGAAAGAATACTTGGGGAAGCTAAGGATCTGGAAATTTATTCTGTTAAAGCTATTTCCATGTCTATGTTTACACTTGGGAGAGTCTTCATAAAACCCTGGGAGGTGGGGGTAAGTACAAACAAGTAGTCCAATATGAAAATTGTGTAATAGAAGTTCTCTTTTCAAATATGCATAAGAGAAATCTATAATCCTGGTAACCAGAGAAGATCCAAGTATAAATTAATTTTTGGTGTAATTTTTCCCCTATGTGCCATCTGTGTGTATCCTTGGTTTATAGCATGTATAATGTCATAGTATAAATATTCTACACTCTACTTTTTCTCTTTCTGCTAACCAGATCAAAGTCGTCACTGCACTTAAATTTTCTCAAATGTTTATGTTCACAAGATCACCTCCTCCCATTTTTAATTAATTAATTATTAATTTTTTAAAGATTTGAGAGAGAGCAAGCATGTGAGTGGGGGTAAAGGCAGAGAGGATCCTTGAGCAGACTCCCTGCTGAATGGGGAGCCTGACTTGGGGCTCCATCCCGGGACCCTGAGCCCATGACCTGAACTGAAATCAACAGTCGGATGCTTAACCAACTGAGCCACCCAGGTGCCCCACCTCCTCCCATTTTAAAGCTGCTCTACCAAATTTGGTATACAGTATAAGAATATGCCTACTCTTACACTGGCTTATCAGCTTAGAGCTAGGCAATCTTTGTTTTTACTCTGTCTTCACCACGGCTAGCTGTTAGATCCTGTCACTCCTCTGTGCCTAGGTTTAGTCATTTGAATAATGGAATAAAGAGAACTATCTACATTTTAGAGTTGATGTAAGGATATCATGTGTAAAACACGAGAATAGTGCCAGGCACATAGTACATACTCAGTAAAAAGTTAAGAATTATTACTATCATTTAACTGTATGTTATATATGTTGCATACATTAACTATACATTCTATTCATATACAATGAATTTCCTTCAATTTAAATATTCTAAAAAAAAGAAAATTCTAGTATGGAGACAGTTTATTGAGTACATATTAACTTCTCACTGATTTGAATTTTACATGTGCCATCTTATTTCAACTTCTTAAAAATAAGAGTAAGGTGGATGTCATAAAAATTTATTTTTACAAATGAAGCTTAGAAATATCAAACCATTTGCTTAAGTTTATATCTGTAAAAGTATGATTAAGATTCAGGTATTTCTATAAAAAAAAAAAAAGATTCAGGTATTTCTGTCTACCTGCCTGTCCACTAATATACAGATCCCATATGGAAGAATGATACTGAAAGCAAAACCAAGAAAAAGCTGCCTATCTATGCATAGACTCACCTAATCCATTTATATAGTGTGAGAGATGTGCCGCCCAGACTGCCCTTCAGGACTGAAGCTCTCTTTTTCTCTAGTGACTGTGAAATGTCACTGCTGAGGACTTGCAGCTGAGTCCCCCTCCAGGGATTTTCCTCAGCAGAGAGGAGCTGCTTTTCTTAAGGTTGACCACTTCCCAGGGGGCAGCACCAGCAGTGCGTGGTGAACACAGTGATCTGTGTCTGACTCTTGTTCTACTTTAGGACATCTCAGAAGGGCCATCCCAGGCCCAGAGTTCCTATGTGATCTTCTGGAGCCTCTGTTGGAACCAAATTGCAGTTCAACTGCTTGTTCTGTCCAATCCCGCTTCCCTCCTCCTTTACAGCTATGATCCCTCCAGCTTTACCCCGTAAACCACCCTGACTAAAATCTTTGTCTCAGGATCTGTTTTCTGAAGAGCACAGCTCTGACACACTGTCCGCTATTTTTGGAATTATGAAATAAATCCCCATTCAAAAGAAAACTACAATGCATGTTGTAGAAATTTTTAGACAACTAATCTTTGTACTAGAATTCAAATCTGTGATTTATTTTGAATTTTTCTCTGAAAAATTTAACTTTAGGAAAATAACAGTAAAAAACTCATTATTTTAAAGGTTTCTATTGCAAATGTGTTTTAATAATTCTAATTTCAGTAATCATTAGGCATTACATGACAGTTTAAAAAATGTTTTTTTCTGTATAAAACAGGCTGTATAATACCTAGTCATAGATTTGCAAGAATGAAAAACACATAAGTGTGTCCCGTACTAATTTCTATCTCTGTGACCATTCTACACGTGTGAAAAAGGGACAGTTACAATATACTGTGTAAAAACAATTGTACTTAGGTATAACTCTGGTAAAGGAAGTGGCAATTTCTATTGATATTAAAAAGATTATATAAAAGTTAGAATTTCTCTAATATTTCATAAAATAGTGTCTTCTCTTTGCATGATTTAAAATTCTGGGAATCACCTGGTCCAAACTCTGGATTTTATATATGAAGAAAATAAAGCCTCGTTCAAACAATAATTTTGTAACAAAAAGTATAAATTCCTGAAAAATCAACACTCTCTTATGAGTATTTTTGTCATCTCTGAAGATACAAATTTAAGAATTCAAGCAATGTAAAAAGTAAGTTAAAACAAAAAGATACCACTATACACCTATTAGAATGGACAAAATCCAGAACACTGACAATACTAAATGCAGGTGAAGGTGTGGAGCGACAGGAAGTCATTCATTGCTGCTGGGGGTAAAAAGATGGAGCACAATAGGTGGGTTTTTAGGGCAATGAAAATACTTAGTATAATACCATAATAATGAATTGTGTCTTTATACATTTGCCCAAACTTATGGAATATACAAGACCAAGAGTGAACCATAATGTAGAAAATGGATTTGGGGTGATTATGATGTATCAGTGTAGGCTAATCGATTGTAATAAATATACTATACTGGCGGGGTGTATTTGGTAATGGGAGAGGCTATGCATGTGTAAGGAGGGGAGATTTATAGGAATCTCTAGACCTTCCCTCTTAATTTTGCTGTGAACCTAGAGCTGCTCTTTAAAAATCTTTTAAAAAAAGTGAAATCAGGTGCCCAAAATTTATAGGGAGTTCCTGCAAATCAATAAAAAAGTAAAATATTTGATCTCTCTTAAAACATTAAAACAATTAAGAGGTACTATTAGGTAAGCATATATTGTATTTAAATTGAATTCAGTTGACTTTGAGAAGGAAACATTTAATTTTTGCTCCTATTATGTCTGGCATGTTCTAAATGCTTTATCCTCTTTGCCTTTCTTCATGAAGTCTTAGAGCAAACTAATAAATGAGTTTTACTATCTTCATCATACCGATGAGCAATTTGAAACTCAGAACAGTTAAGAAACATGCCCCAAAAAAAACCATAGGTAAAAATTCTGACAAGGATTCAAAAATTAGGCTTAAGTTTAATGTCTGTAATTTTTCTGTTAGGATATATGTATGTGTATGTGTTGGCTGAATGGAAAGTTACAATTTGGTAAAAGACAAACCTTGAGTCCATATTTTGTTAATTCACAAGGATAGAGAATACGCTCTAATCTAAGCATTTTCATACCCTAATATCTACTAACAACAAGAACGCTGTTAAAAATGGAATAACTCAGCATTGAAAGACTACGGTCATATTTTTATTTTTAAAATTTATAATATTTTTGAGAAAATATTTTAAATTTTGAAAATACATACCTGATTCATCAGGAATCATTTTAACCTGCTGAAATGTTTGACTTACAGAACACATACGCAAAAACTAGAATATAGCTCTCCAAGCTAGTAGTTATGAAAGTATATGACAACGACATCAATGTAAATGGCAGATTCCTTTCAATATATTTTGACATGTTGCTATTTTTACCCCAAATTGTTATGAGTCAGAACAAATTAAGGTTCTAGGGGCAGCCCTTATACAAAATGAAAACACGGATTATTCTTTCAATCAAGTCTCCATCTTGGCCTTAGGGGAAAAGTGCTGCAGAGAAAGCAGAGCTGTGGTAGGAACATTCTTCTGTTGTATTTTGTTAGAAACCAAATCAGCAAAATATCCAGCAAGCATTATAAGTAAACAGTCTTCATGCAAGAAGCCAACTTTGCACATCAGAAAAAAAAAAAATTCTGTGCTAAATATTCAAAAATTTGAAAGAAAAATATAAAGGAAAGAAAATATTAGTTATTCAAAGAAATACAGCTAAATGGCAACTTTTTGAAGCAATACTTATGTCAAAGGATATACTCAACTGTCAAAGACACCAAAGATGTTTAAATGGAATAACAATTATAACAACTATAAGAATTAACCCAACTTACTGTCATATTCATGTTCAGTCAGAGTGCCTTCTCACTTACATGCTTGCTTAGCCCTTGCTGGTGACAATAAGGTTTATTATGATAATAAATTGATTTAGTCAGGATTCCTTAAGGAGCTAAATGTCAAACTCAGAGTGAGTAATTTGAGGAGATTTTAGGAAAGGGAATATTTTTTAATGTGGGCAGGATTAAAGAAAACCAACAGGTGATAGTTCAGTACACCAGTGCTGTTAAAAGAGGAGAGATATTACCCAACCTAGGTGGGAAAAGAGGGAAAAAAAGAGTTTTTGGAGAGGGACATGTGTAGACGCAGCAACCTACAAGGATTGGAAGGTTGAATATCTGGAAGTTACTTTGGGTAAAGAATCAAAACCTTATAAACCACAGTAGAAATATCTGTTGCTTTTTCCATGATATGATTGCCCTGGCAAATATCAGTATTAATATTAGTAATATCAGTATTACTACTGGGAAAACTTGGAGACAATTCACAATGTGTATTTGAGGTCATATTGCAATGTTTTTTCTTAGAAGGACCCAGTTCCCCATGTCAAGGCACTCCAATTCTGTGAATTGGTTTATACCTAGGAACTGAGTACGAGACTATGAACCCTCACTATAGTGAGTTAAGTTTTCATCCACTTGATGTTAATATATTTTTGCTGTTATATGTCAAGCAGCATATTAGTACCTGATGGTCTGTTTCATTCTGTGATGAATTACCCAATATCGTATATACTTACAGGTACAGATACTGACCATCATTTCCTGTTTATGACTTATTGTGATAATTCCTTCTACCTTGTTTCTGGTGGTTAATAGGTATCACTGGCTTTTATTGCTTTATTATCTCCTTACTTCTAGTGAGATCAATTTCAGTAAAGCACCCCGTAATGATCCCTGGCCCACAGAAGACAGCCACCACTGAATGTTTCAGGGGTACTTATAGCTCTCTCACCAAAGCATTTCTTAATATCTTCTAGGTAGTAGCCTTTGATTCCCTTTATTGGTATGGAGAAGGAGTGCCTTAACAGATTGCATGTAACATTTTCTTCTCCCCATGCTTTGAATTCTTTTCTTATAGCATACCAGGAAGTTCTGGGATTTCCACCCCATTGACTCTAAGCTATTAAGGAGTCTAGACTTCATTTAGTACATATGCCACACCAAAGCTGGTACATTAAATATTGAATTTCAGTTTTGTGAAACAATGTCAGTAAATTCAAGCCAATACAGCATTATGTTTTATCCTTCTTGACTCCATATCCTAGAATCCATTTCTATGCATACTCCTCCAAGCCTAAGTGATAGAAATTGTTACGCATTTACAATTTGCTGGTCCATGGCCTCCAAATATAAGCCTTGTAATTCCAATTGCTTGCTACAGATATCGTTGTTCCCAGACAAGGAAGCTATAGTGCATCCCTCAAATATATGAACAATCCAATCCCAAAATCCCATTGTGAAGGTTTTTTGCCTGGGGCTATGTCTAGGTACGGATTTTTGTTATCAATCAATATCTTAGCAGGAAGCACTTAGCCTGGGTAGTTCTAGATGAGTATAATAAAGAAACTACTACAAAGTGATGGGTAGAGTCTATGAAAATTAAAAAATCTCTACTCTTGGACTAATTTGGTAGCTTTCAGATTGAAAAGATGACCATCCTCAATCCCCGAAGTTCTTTGTATATCTACTACATCTCCAACTGAGGATAGAATATATTTTTTCTCCTCTTGATTTTGAACTGGCTTATAACTTGTTTTGACCAAGAGAATGTTGTCAAAGTGATGCTGTGCCATCTTTAAGACTAGTTCTGAAGAGGTCTGGCAGGTTCTGGCTTAGTGCTCCAAAAGAGCATGTAAGAAGCCTGGCTACCCTCCTGGAGAGAGAGAGGCCCATTTAGGTCTTAGTCTTTCCTAACATCCTAGCTGAAAATCTAGCTGAATTTTGCTGCACATGCTACTCCAACCAACACCACAAGGAATTAAGAAGACTTGTCCCCAAATCCCTGAAATGGCTGAATGATCATGATACAATAAATGGTTTTTCGTCATGTTAAGTTACAAAGTTTTAGGTCTGCTTGTTATTCATAAATAGATAACTGCAACAGCTGGCAGGAGTGGGACACCGTACCACCTTCAAATCTGAAGGACATGCATTGTGTATGCCCTTCTCAGCTGTTCCCATATTCTAGCTTCTTTTTGAATTCCCATGCAGAAGTAATCTATGAAGCTTCTAAATGTTAAGTCACTTCTTGTGATCGTCCTTACATCTGTTATATCCAATAGCTTACATTGGAACTCTTTCATCAATCTCTTCAGCCCAATTGTATTGTCAATTTCTGGTGTGGGCAATTAATTTTGTTGGACTCTAGATATTGTTACACACTATGGAAAATGTCTCCTTGAAATATACTGGGGATCAAGGTAGAGAAGACCTTACACAGGGATGTTCATCAAAGAGTAGTCAAAATAAGTTAAGCATGACTTTAAATTCTGTTAATAGAGTAGTAGTTAAACAAAGTGCATTTATGCACTTAATGATTATTAACAAATACAGGGTAACTGCTATATTCATGAAAAACAATTTTTAAAATCTTTTTACTCTTTAATCATTGCAAGCTACTTTCCCAAAGAATAATATGCCTCATTTATGTATATCACTACCCAAGACACATTCTAAAATATTTACACAGTATTCATAGATTTTACTGACTCACTATTGGCCATCAGTACCATGCATCACATTTTAATTAAAATACAATTTTCTTAACTGATTTTGATCCTTAGTACAACAGCTGGTCCATGGGCTCCAAATATAAGCCTTGTAATTTTAATTGCATGCTACAGATGAATATATTAAAGAATAAATACCTAGCTTGGCAGAATACAGTTAATAATTACTAAAATTTGTATAGTACTTACTAGGTACCAGACACCTTTCTAAGAGTTTAACCACATTAACTCCTGGTTAAGTATTGGACTCTTGGTTTCAGCTCAGGTCACGATCTCAGGGTCCTGAGGTCGAGCCCCCCATGGAGCCCCACCTCAGGCTCTGTGCTCAACAGGATTCTGTTTAAGACTCTCTCTTCCTCTGCCCCTACCCCTGTGTTCTCTTGCTCTCTCTCACACAAAATAAATAAATAAAATCTTAAAAAAAATTTCTACATATGTTAATTGGCTAGAGAGCTGTTAGGAGAGAATAACATATTAATGTTCCGTAAGGTTCCAATGTCTGTGTGGTTACACTTTTAAGTATGAGGTATGTACCTATTTTCTTTGAAATGTTATCCTTGAGTTACTACACGACAAGCTACCATGGCCTTCCTCCCTTCCCTACTTTTTGGTTTTTGACATCACGTCTTCTATTCCACTTGCAGCATGCCTACTTACACAGTTTAGAAAGACATAGCTCGAATCTCAAATTTTTCCACAGGCCTGTTAGCCAACTTGCAGTTGATATACACAAACTTGTTTGTAACTGTGGTAAGAAGATTAAACCAGTTCACACCTCTTTGATGTGATTTAGATAACAGGTTGAACCCAAGATGATCATGATCCGTATACACAGTCTTCCAGTAGAGATTCAAACCAAGAAAAGATCTGTGTTTACCTGGGGAAGAAATAATGAAAAGAGGCAATGCTCCCATTTAAAAGTCTACAGGCCATATTATAGCTTCCCTTATCCCCATTAAAGAACAATATATTGAGTTATTTAGGAACTAATTTTCCTGTGCATGGCTAATTAAATAAAAATTCAATGCAAAATATCACAGTGGTATAAAAAATTCAATGTCCTATTTATCTTTCTGAAATTAATTGAGTCATATAACAACTGGTCTTAGTTTTTTAATGTGAATATGTTCATGAAATCCTGGGATAGGGATAGTTTCATATGATCTATAAATGCTGGTCAGTATCATTTGTTACTTTCAAGCAAAGATAGGAAGACAATATTCTAATTCTAGCACATTAAAAATGATGCTTCATATAAAACAAACTTGTGTGCATTAATAGTTTATAAAAATGGTTTTTTGAGGGAGAGAGAAAAAGGACTTTTCTATTTTATGTTTCTATACTGTTTGAACTTTTATCATGAACCTGTATTACTTAAATAGTGACAGACTAGTTTGATTTTTATTGAAGAGAGTAAGGATCGAATTGGCATATCTTAACACTATTACCTCTTGGGGGGAGGTAACTTTAAAATTGAAGCATCATTAATATACAATATTATAATAGTTTCAGGTGTACTACATAGTGATTCAACAATTATATACATTATGGAATGCTCACCACTATAAATACCAGGCAGGTAATAACCACACAGTAGAATTAACACAGTCCTTTCAATTACATGGGGAAGATAAGTCTAATTATGATAAGCTGAAAGGATTACCATTTGGAGACAAGATTATCAATGAATTCTTCATTGATAAAAAAATTTTTCATCCTTGAAAAATATAAAGGACTTTTTATTATTGTGTCCAAAATTGTTATACATGCATATAGGAGTAATTTTTGTGAGCTCTTGAATGGCTTGTGTTCCCAAATCTCTGTGACACTCCCAGTGTGGATTCACCAAATAGTGCCTATACATCTAATTCAAATGCAAAATTTCAAGTCAGTTTTGTCCTTAAGTAAATAAGAAATCTGATCCAGCACCAAATAGGTTGTTTTTCAAATTCTGTTCTGTTGTCTAAACTGCACTTCCACCTAGCCTTCTAATCCCCTTATGACTAAAGGGATTTTATTCATGATATCAATAAATTTTATACAAATACTCATTAAAGTGATTCTTACCCATGGCTGGGTGACATGTTGGAAAAAAATACTACTTATATAACTACAAAAAAATCAGTATAAAACCCCTACGTTAATTCCTATCTATGGTTCTTTTTTTATATATATTTATTTTTTTATTATATTTTTTAAAAGATTTTTTATTATATTATGTTAGTCACCATACAATACATCCCCGGTTTCCGATATAAAGTTCGATGATTCATTGGTTGCGTATAACACCCAGTGCACCATGCAATACGTGCCCTCCTTACTACCCATCACCAGTCTATCCCATTCCCCCACCCCCTCCCCTCTGAGGCCCTCAGTTTGTTTCTCATAGTCCATAGTCTCTCATGTTCTTAAGCTTTACTCAAATGAACATATAAAACCATTCTCTATACTCAAAAATAACACTTTATCCAGAATAGAGTTAAGCAATGGAGTTAGGCAATAAAATTCATGGTCAAGAAACTGATTAGGACTTAAGTAAACCTAACATATATAAAGAAAATAAAGATGTCACATAGATTTGTTTGGTAAGTGAAAATGTGGTAGGAAGGTAGCAAGGTGGATAGTGTATAAATTATGAATATCCTCCTTATTGGTTCTGAGCTCCTGTACTAGTCAATTATATACTTTGAAAATTTGGTTTCTTTATTTCTAAAATGTGAAAAACAATGTTTACAAAAGTATTATATAGTTATAGACATAATATCTATCTGTGGATATCTTTAACCACATCAGCATTAAAGCTTATATAGAATTGACATTCAATAAATGATTATTATTGTTATTAATATCTTAAATATTAATAATTAAATTGTATAATAAATATGCTTTTATCATAAATTAATGAATGTCAATAATAATACTAATAACATCTGGCTCTCTATTTCATCTCTCTTCAGCAACACATAATTAAGGAAATCCCCATCTATTAATTAATTTCCTTCATAGATACTTATTAAATATCTATTGTGTGATAGGCACTATTTTAACTATTGAGCTAGACAATAGAAATGGCCTTTAATATCATGGAGATTTCATTCTAGTGAAGGTAATCAGAAATAAATAGTAATAAAAGAGATAAGCATAAATAGATAAGAAAATATTAGAAAGCAGTAAGAGTTGCTGAGTGGCTACTCAAGTTCAGTGGTTAGAAAAGCTCCTCATTCTGTTAATATTTATAAAACATTTATTGAACATTTGACTTATATTTATGCCTGCCATCAAAGAGAAAAGGCATAGTGGCTAGGAATTTCAGGTCGACAGTTGACTTCCTACAGTTGTTACATTCTTTTCCACAGAGTCCCATGATTTGAATAAGTTGTTCAAAATGTTTAAACCCTTACATTCTCATCATTAAAATTACTATAATAATAATATGTATATTGTAGTCTTTTTGATGATTGTAAGGAATGATCTGCAAAACGTAAAAGCAGCATCCATAATCTACCAGTGGTTTTATTTTGACTAGTATGATTTAAGAAAGTGAGAAAAAAAGAGGCCACATATTATGTGTTCTGAAGAAACAGTTGTCTTCTGCTTTGAGTAAATAATACAATAAAAATCCAGATGGAAGCCTAGTGAGTATTTTCTTGAATCAAATGAGTTATCCAGAGAAAGAAGGTATAGTGTGTCCATCTTATAGGAGAAAAAAAAAATCTATGAACTCCTTTTTCATCATAAATCTTATTTAGTGTTAATTAAAATAACCTATGTCAAGTAAATCCATCATTCTATCCCTAGAACTAATCCACCAGTAATGGAAACATTTCTACTCCATTAAATGTGTGCTTATTTATAGCTTTAAAATTTGAAACCAATTTTCAATCTAGGCAAGGACATTCTGATGTACTTATTTAGTCAGTCTTAAAGGTTAGATAATGCCTGATACTCTTATGATTTGGATATCCTAGTACCTCAATTTCTGTATGTCTGCGTTATAGTATAGTTTCAAAGTATTGGGTTCGTATCGTATAACTGATCTTTGTAGCATGAATAACTTATCTGAGAGTCTGAGTGTCCTATGAATAAAGCTCTGCAGTGAAAATTGAATACTAATAATAGTTCTTCCACAAGTCACTTATTCTCTGTCTTCTTGCATGAAATTCTTCATCTTATACTTGACGTAGGCCCTTTGGCTGATTACATACTCATTTTTATGTGGTGAATGCCTACCATGTTCTGACTATAGCGCCAAGACTTTCCTAGCTAGCCTGACATTCCATTTTGAACCTGTTCTAAGGCTTAAACCTGTTTATCGCATTTGGAACAAGTTTCCCAGGGCTTATTTCTAAGGGAACGCAATAATCTCTTTGAGTTGGGGAAACCCTTGCAAACCACCCACAATCAAGTCTCATGATTATAAAACATATTATTTGATTTATACCACAATAATCATCTTTGGACTCACATTTTCATATGAAGGGAATATTTAAATCTATGTTTCACATTCTCTAAGTGCTGTTCTGGTTCTTTTTAATTTCAGCCACTGAGTTGATAGGGCTCAGAGGAAAACAAAATGGATTTATCCATCACTGAACACAATTAATTGTATATTGGCCTCTTTAGGAATGGAGTTAGATAAAATGACTTAATCACAATTTTTCAGAGGAAAAATATAAATAATTAACCACTCTGACTATGACTCCGATAAAAGAAAGTGAAATTCAGCACATCCAAGCAAATGACAATCAGATAAGGAAATTACTTACCAGGAATATTCCATTATTATAACTGATTCTGCCCCATATAGCAATACCTACTGGTTGAGGCTATTACTTTTTAATATAGAACTATACCTAATAAGACTAAAAGTCAAGTTTAGCTACATAGTTGCACAAATAGCTAAATATATTGCAAGTCCCTCTGTTATGTATTAGTATCTCTAGTTTTCATACTTGGCCATTTTAGAAAACTCAAAAAATGAATGTGAAACCCTGCAGTATAATCAGATCACTGAAACTGAAGCAGTTTTAGCATCTAAACCCACTGCAGAATATGTGTTGGACATAGCCATGGAGTATTACTTGTGCGAGGATTTGTCAAGTATAGCTAATTTTTTGGTACAGTTGCCTCTGAAGGCTCAGAGGCACATAGTTTGGGAAGATACATATTTATTGTTGCTACACAGGAATAATATAATTTCCTGTCTGATAAAGCATTTACTTCAAATTCACGTATATTTAAAACTTTGATGAATGTCTTACGCAGTAAAACACCCAACCAAAACAAATGAACATACTGTGTTAGTTTGTTAGGGCTGCCATAACAAAATACCATAGACTTTGTGGCTTAAACCACACACATTTATTTTTTCACAGTTCTGGAATCTGTAAGTTCAAGATGGCAGCAGGGTTGGTTTCCTCGAAGGTCTCTCTGCCTTGCCAATGGCTGCTGTCTTGCTGCCTCTTCCTATGGTGTGTGCCTGTGTCTCTTCTTATAAGGACATCAGTCATATGGGATTAGGGTCTCACTCTAAAGACCTCATTTAATTTCATTACCCCTTTAAAGACCATCTGGGGGTTAGGACTTCAACATATGAATTTTAGGGGGACACAACTCAGCCCATAACAAAACAAAACAAGACAGAATACATTTGCTCCTCAAATAAATCCCTAAATTTATTGTGCAATTTCTTTAATCTTGCCTAGAAAACTGCTTCCCAATACTCCTTGCAACTAGGCTTCTAGATATTAGATACATGCCACCAATTAGATGTCCTCATATGAAATATTAAAGGTAGAACTGTGGTGATGGCCCTCCTCTTGCATGCCTTGGTTATTCTCTTCTTATAAGAAAGCTCATATATATATAGTGGGTCTTCTCGGGGTGTTTATTTTTCTGGTATTTACTCTACAAATTCCTGAGTGTTAAGAGCCTAAAAGTTCATACTCCAATCTCATGAGAGTTGTAGTAGCAATGACTTCTTCTTTCTGGTCTAACTCTAGAATTGGCTTCAAATGGAGCAGCACTCATAATACATTAATTTGATAATGTTCTGGAAATAATTCTAAGATATCAATCTAGAACTTGTTATTCAGCCCATTCTATTATCTTAGGTAAATTCCTGTATTAAAGTTCTTCTTGTTTAAGGTACTTAGAGTGGCTTTTATATCCTACACTGAGTTCTCACTGATGCAGATATAAAACTCTTCCTCTCACAATCTCCTTCTACAACTCTATTCTGTACCTCCCGTCTGGAACATTCCTCTTTGCATATTTATTTTGGCCTATTTTTATTCCTTCATCAATATTTAGATAAGAAATTATTCCCCATATATAATTTTAATGTCCTAACTGCAAGATCATAGCTATAACAATTTTTTCTGGGACAAATGATTCATCTAGTGCTTTAAAAACTTGGAAACAAATGGACACTGTTGGAATGGGATTCACCTGGCCTCCATCAACTAAAGTGCCAACCTCTTATAAGATCCCAAATTATTGTGGGATGAAACCTCTCCTTTGTAAGAATTTGAAACAACAATTTAAAGAATTTCTTCCACAATGTGTTGACAACTCAGATAGAAAATATATGGTGGGGTCAGAAAGAAAACAAGAGAGAGCAGGGCTTGTGCTCTGAATCTTCATCTAATCTTTGGGGAAGAGGGAAGAATGTGCTACAGTCTAAGCTCAAACCAGTTGAAAGAGGTTTCACGAAGAGCACTTAGAATGTTTTAAAGGATTTCCCGTTAGATGAGAGACATAGAGAACTGGAATCTTAACTGCATCTGTATGCAGTAGACTGTGGATAAGATACAGAGAATGGGAAATGATGCCTAAGTGCATTAGTAACTGTAAAGAGAGTGATGGGTGTTGGGAGCTGAGCGTTCTGTCAGAGTTTGAGTAAACTAAACATGCATGGGTGTTCCCATTGGCCAGACGCAGGCCTTCTGCCTTGCAAAAATACAGTGTATGTAGTCATCTTGGGATCTGAAAGGAAAAAAAGCATGAACAAAAAAAATGTCAGAGTTGCAACACTAGATGCCCAGGGCTAAAGAAGGATTCATGAACCATCACTCGGAATAGAGTTGCTTCTTCCCCCAAGTTAAGACAATTGTAATAGAGAGAAGTCAGGCGGAGTCAAGGGAAGGCAGAAGCTTGTAGAAGTTTCTTGAGAAGAAAGGGTAATATTTAAGCAACTGTTGGACTCCAACACAACAAAGAAACAAAAATCCATTTGTGAATTTCTTATTTAAGAAAGAACAGGCCCGCCACCATTCTTCTCTGCTCAGCTGTAGGTGTGTGGGACTTGGAGTTTTGTTTGTGACATGGAACTAGAGATCCTATTTTCTGAATCAATATTGCTATGCTTATTTCTAAAAGTATCTTTATGACAGTATATTTCTTAAGAGTGAACAGTAAAGCCTTGGGTCCAGCAAAAGTTGTCATGCAGGAACAAGGGAAGCTAATTCCCTGAACAACATTTAAGTAAAGAAGAGTAGACAAAAATATTTTTATTACTTCATGAATCACAGTACATAATACACACAACAACCATAACATAGATAATTCATTTCCTTCTAGCTATTGCTCTATTTTTCTGCTTCATGTTTGTGGGCAAATTTGTTTAAGCAGTTATTTGCTTGTTCCCAAATATGGTGGACACACTTGCATTCTTTCATTCTTGACAACTTTTCTTAGTTCTCTTCATTTCAAAGGTCATTCCTTGATCATCTTTACTATTCAAATTTATACATCATCATTTCTATAAAGAAACCTCTGGGGCTCTCTACTCATGTTTTTTGTTTGTTTGTTTTCACTCTTTCTATTCAAATGTGTCTGCCTATTGGTTTACATACTCTTTTTTATTGATAAATTCCATCTTATCCTCTGAACTCCAATACTATCAGTCTACCTCCACAAGAGCTTTAATTCAGAAGTATCTCAAATGTAATATCCTTATCTGCCTTCTTGATATAAATTATTGAATCCTATTTGTCCCCTTTATTCATTCCATTAAATCACATCATTATTAACACAACCCTCAATATCTACGTAAATTTACTTCTGTCTCTAAAAATAGAATTCAGTCCTGATGAGGATGCAGTGTTATTCATAATAGCCAAAAAGCAGACAAACCTAAATATCCATCAACTGATGAATGGATAACAAAATGCAGAATAGTCATACAATCCAATTTTATTCAGCAATAAAAAGGAAAGAAGTACACGACGTATGCTACAACATGGGAACCTTGCTAAACATTATGTTAAGTGAAATCAACTTGTCATAAAAGACCATATATTGTATGACTGCATTTAAATGTAGTCCAATAATAGGAAATGTCCAAGATAGAAAAATTTAGAGACAAAAAGCAGACTAGTAGACTCCTGGTTGTTTAGGACTCAGAGGAGTGTTTGGGGGAAGAGTGACTGCTAGTAGATACTGGGTTTGTTTTGTTTCTGTTTTTGCTTTTTTGAGGGGGTGCAGGGGGCAATGGACATATTTTAAAATTAGATTATTTTGACAGTTTCACAACTTATGAAGAAAGTAAAAACCATCAAATTTTACTCTTTAAATAAGCAGATTTTGTGTTATGTGACTTGAATCACAATTAATCTCTTTTTAAAAATAAATTTTAAAAAATTAACTGTTTATCAATGCAGATCCTTTAGGATCTGTCCCTGCTTACTTCTCCTTTCTTATCTCTAGTTAACTATTCATCACTTATCTTCTCTAGCTACATTGGTTTCTGTTCATCTCTGAAAATCTACCAACATTTGTGTGTCTTTTTTGCTGTCTTAATACCATTGCACAGTCTATGTTCTCTGTTCTAAAATATCTTGACTCATTAGATCACTGTTTCTTTGGCATTGTTCAAATCCCAGCATGAATTTATCAACTCAGACAGGTTTGCTCTCCCCATGGCATCATAATCAGTTCATTCTGACCTTAGCTATCACAACATTGTCTTCATTATACTTCAGAGGATTGTCTAATTTTTTAATCTGTTTATTGTCAGTTTCCTTCCAGTAGAATGTGGGCTTTAGGAACACAATGACCATGTGATATTCATTCACGTCTATAGCCAGTGCCTAGTATTATACTTGGCATGAAATAGGCTCAATTATTAATTGTTAAATAAATAAAAAGAAAACAACAATTACTGCATTCCCTGTGCCTACCTAGCACCTAAAATCTAATAGTGAAAAAAAAATGCTAGGCTAAATGTCAGAATGAATAGTAATTCTGCTGTCAGCAGTGACCGGATAAATAACTTTGAAAGAGGTTTTTGAAGTCCCACATCCTCATTTTTCTCCACTCCAAAATAATGACCCTGATACTTGGTCCACCCACAATATAAGACAGACAATAATTTCAAACAAGATAAAAAAAAAGTCAGGGTTTTATAAGTCATAAAATGATGCTCGAATAAGAATGATATTGCAACAATAGACTGAGGCACTACAAAGCAATTTTAATAATTCCTCCCTTGCTATCAATGGATTTCTTTCCTCTATCAGGAATTTCTTAGTCATAGATAACAATCTGGATCTTTTCTGTATTACTCTACTTCAAAACTAAGGTTAGCATTTACTGTGCCATTGATTTCCTTTCAAGAACACTATTAGCGTTCCAATAGATTATTATCTCTCTCCACCTATCTATTCACCATCAGAACTGAGTTAGGTCTTTTGGAAAATTCATGAGTATAGAACAATTTGACTTTAACAATTGTTTTGACCATTCAGTTTTCTTTCACACTTTTTATAAAGACTTCTGTTTTTCTTTAAACCTATAATTTAAGATGTCTGAATGGCAATGACAATGATATACCTTTTCTCACCATTTATAGTTTTACAAAGGGTGGTTTACAGAACACTTTGAAATATATTATGGTATATGATTGTAACAATAACTTTTATTCTCCCTTTCCAGATGATAACATTGATAACCAAGAACTTTAATATTTTTGCTTGAGTTGACAAAGTAGGTAGAGTGCACAGGATTTAAACTGAAAATTTATTAGCTCATAAACTCCTATTAAAGAAATAAACAAACCCCAGTTTTCCTGGCTTCATCCCTTTGCCTCCTGCCCTTTCTTTGTTTTTCTCTTGTCTCTCTTCTCCATCCCCACCCTTTTCCTTTCGCATCCCACTCCCCTGAAACCTAACTGGCATGAGACAGTTTACAAACAACTCACAAATCTTACAAAGATAGTTCTCAAAATAACTATCCTGACAGCTGCCAAAGTAAGATTGTACCAAAGATTCTGAACCAGAGATGAGAAAAACAAATAACCTCCCAACTGTACCAACCACAACTTTGGTAGCAGTTAAAAATAAAGAAAATAGCAAGCCGAGAAAGACCGTAAGTCACACAACCTTCCCATCCCTATAAAATACCCCATAAAACAGCATTAAATTCCTTATAAAATTATAAAACTCCAATCTTTCTTAGCTCTGTGAGTTTCCTGGCTTAAGGTGTTCTCTGATGTGCGTTAGCTGATTAAAGCCCTCAACCTCTATTTGAATAATTTTTAAAAAAGATTTTACTTATTTATTTTGAGTGGTGGGGAAGAGGAGGAGGGAGAGAGAATCTCAAGCAGACTCCACCCTGAGGGCAGAGCATTGACACAAGGCTCCATCTCACAATATTGTGATCATGACCTGCGCTAAAATTAAGGATCGGTCGCTTAACTGACTGAGCCACCCAGTGCCCCTCTTCACTAATTTTTATGTTTTGTTTTGTTTTGTTTTTTCCCAACCTTGACACTGTTTAGGAGCAGAAAACATTTTTAAAATTTATTTTTACATATCAGTCACACTTCTTCAGACCTAATCAAACTCTCTTGTTCATAGTAGGCTGTCAATATGATCAGATATAGCCATAATCATTTTGTAGATGAGTGAAACCAAGTTATAATTACACAACTTGTGCATTTCCCAAGCATCATTAGAAACTGTATAGAATGAATTATTACTTTAATGCTAAATATATTGCCCATATTTCTCTAGCGAATATATATTAATATATTTTTAGCATGTTGTAGTCTTGTGTGACATTCTTTCACTATCATCACTATCATTGGGGCGCCTGGGTGGCACAGTCATTAAGCATCTGCCTTCGGCTCAGGGCGTGATCCCGGCATTCTGGGATCGAGCCCCACATCAGGCTCTTCCGCCAGGGGCCTGCTTCTTCCTCTCCCACTACCCCTACTTGTGTTCCCTCTCTCGCTGGCTGTCTCTCTCTGTCAAATTAATAAATAAAATCTTTAAAAAAAAAAAAATATAAAACCTTGACCTGAATTCACACTTGAAAATCAATTACTGTTCTAAGAGAGTCCTGATCATTTCTGAGGTGAGATATGTATTAAAGTCTCAACTTCCTCATGAAAGTGTTGTTATTATGCTCAGATTACATAATTTATGTAAGAATCCCCAATTATCATATAGGTCACCAAGAATGTGGTTTGTAATCATTTTTTAAAAGCTCCATAAAATAGGGTTGGGAACTTGAGGTCAATAGATTAGGAGAAAGTTGATATGCAAAGAGAAAGAAAATGACCTAAAACAAGTGAATATTCATGATTTTAACTAATCCCAGATTTGTGTGCTAAAGTTTAAGAATATTACATAAGCCTGAAAGTTTCACATTGCAAATGTTCAATATTTATGACTTATGAAATAAGCACAAAATGCAGTAATGAAGAATACAGTTAATTCAATTATGTCCATAACAGTATGGAAGCATTTTTTATAATTTACTATAAATACTCCTAAAGAAAATAGAAAAGCTATTAGAAACTATTAGAAAATAGAAAAATATTAGAAGTTTTAACCAAAACAATGATATGAAATGAGCCCCCAAAGAGATCAGATTTCAGGTTGTTAGATTAGAAAATTAAAATATTTTAATAAAATTTTTTGTAGTTTCAAGTTTTATTTAAATTCATTAGTTAAGATACAGTATAATATTAGTTTCAGGAGTAGAATTTAGTGATTCATTACTTACATACAACACCAAGTGCTCCTCACAACAAGTGCCTTCCTTAATACCCATCACCCGTTTAGCTCATCCTCCCACCCACCTTACCTCTAGTAAACCTCAGTTTGTTCTCCATAGTTAAGAATGTGGTTTATGGTTTACCTCTTTGTTTTCTTTCCCCCTGTGTTTATTTGTTTCATTTCTTAAATTCCACATATGAGTGAAATCATATGATATTTATCTCTCTCTGACTGACTTATTTTGCTTAGCATAATACACTCCACTCCATCCACATCACTGCAAATGGGAAGATTTCATTCTCTTTCGTGGCTGAATAATATTCCATTATAGCTATATACCACCTCTTTATCCATTCTTCAGTTGTTGGACATTTGGGCTCTTTCTATAATTTGGCTATTGTAGATAATATACCCCTTCTAATCAGTATTTTTATATCCTTTAGGTAAATACCTAGTAGTGCAGTTACTGGATCATAGGGTAGTCTTATTTTTAACTTTTTGAGGAAACTCCATACCGTTTTCAGGAGTGGCTGTACCAGTTTGCATTCCCACCAAAAGTGCAACAGGGATCCCCTTTCTCTGCATCCCTGCTAACACTTGGTATTTCCTGTGTTGTTAATTTTAGTCATTCTGACAGATGTGAGGTGGTATCTCATTATAGTTTTGATTTGTATTTCCCTGATGATCTTTTCATGTGTCTGTTAGCCATCTGTATGTCATCTTACTAGACGTATCTCTGAAGGCAAGGGAAACAAAAACAAAGATGAACTGTTGGGACTCAATCAAAATAAAGCTTCTGCATAATGAAGGAAACAACCAACAAAACTAAAAGGCAACCTAGGGAATGGAAGAAGATATTTGCAAGTGACGTATCTGTTAAAGGGTTAGTATTCAAAATCTACAAAGAACTTATCAAACTAGGAGAACCTGGGTGGCTAAGTCAGTTATGCATCTGCCTTCAGTGCAGATTAGGATCTCAGGGTCCTGGGATCAAGGACCGAGTTGGGTTCCCTGCTTAGCATGGAGTCTGCTTCCGCTTTCCTTCTGCCACTCTCTCTGCTTGTGCTCTCTCTCTCTCTGTGTCAAATAAATAAATACAATCTTTAAAAAAAAAAAAAAGAGCTTATCAAACTCAACACCCAAAAAACAAATAATCCAGTTAAGAAATGGGTAAAATATTTTAATAGTTATGATAGATGTTTGAAACTTACTCAAACTCTTTAAATTGAGCAAACTATCTCATATCTATGGGCAGATTTTCCAATAAAGTTGAATTTAGGTATTTTGCTTTTGTATTATGCATATACAAAAAAAAAGATATTTGAATGGAAAAATATGTTTCCAATATGAAAATGTTCCTTAAAGCAAAACCTTTACAAACAAGTTATGAAAGTTTATAAATCTTTTTTTGACTTTGTCAGCATTTTTATTTATTTTATTATGTTTAATTAGCCAACATTAGTACATGATTAGTTTTTGATGTAGTGTTCAATGATTCATCAGTTGCATATAACGCCCAGTGCTCATCACATCACGTACCCTCCTTAATGCCTATCACCCAGTTGCCCCATCCCCCACCTACCCCCTATTCTGCAACCCTCAATTTGTTTCCCAAAATCAGAAGTCTCTCATGGTTTGTCTCCCTCTCTGAATTCTTCCCATTCAGTTTTCTCTCCCTTCCCCTATGGTCCTCTGCACTATTCCTTATATTATACATATGAGTGAAACCATATGATAATTGTCTTTCTCTGCTTGACTTACTTCGCTTAGCGTAATACCGTCCAGTTCCATCCATGTCGATGCAAATGGTAGATATTCATCCTTTCTGATGGCTAAGTAATATTCCATTGTATATATGAACCACATCTTCTTTATCCATTCATCTGTTGAAAGGCATCTCAACTCCTTCCACACTTTGGCTATTGTGGACATTGCTGCTGTGAACATTGGGGTGCATGTGCCCCTTACAAGGTTTATAAATCTTACTAAAAGTTACACAACACATGTGCAAATTTACATGTTTATATAGATTTATGGAATTCAACTAAATAACAAAAATTTACACACACAACTCATATTCATAACCACATTTGATAAAGTAAGCATTATTTGAAAAATACTAACAGTTCTAATGCCCACTTAAAATAAACATCAGTATTAAAAATTGTGATTTCTATGTGATAGAACAAGTTATGTATTATACTGCATCTGATAGCTAGGTCAGACCAAATAAAGACTATAAACAAGAATCATAAATGTTGTATGCATAACCTGAAGCACATTTTTTCTTAATAAGTATTAATAACACCTCTTGTCAATTTATATAAATTAACTAAATTACCTATAACCATAGAATTAGTAAGTAGCAAAGTGAGGATTTCAGAACTGGTCGGTAACTACAGGGTCTGAGTGCCGGTGTGAGGAAGTATTTTGGTTTCCATTTGAAAGAAAGAAGAAATCTAAATATTGGGTTTTTAAATAGTCTCATTTAGTCTCATTTGCTTTAATGATTTGGAGTATAAGCATGTCTTCGTCAGCGCGCGCTGCCGTAACAAAATACTATACTGGATGGCTTAAACAATTATTTCTCACAGTTCTAGAGGCTGGAAAATCCAAGGTTAGAGCCAGCTAATTTGGTTTCCAGTGAGAGCTCTCTCCTTGGCATGCAGACAGCTGCTTTCTTGCTGTGTGCTCACATGGCCTTTCCTCGGTGCATATGTACACATGGAAAAAGAGATCTCTCTCTCTTTCTCTTCTTAGAAGGCCACTGATCCTGTTGGAGTAGAACCCCTTCCTGTGACCTTATTTAATCTGAATTACCTCCTAAAAGCACTATCTCCAAATGCAGTGACATTGAGGGTTAAAAGTTCAGCATAGAAATTTTAGGAGGACATCAGTCTGCCTATAGTAAAGCACACATAGTAGTCTTCACCTGCCACTTGCCTTATTTGTGGTTTAACTTTCCAAAGTTTCAGTTACCCATGGTCAACTGTGGTCTAGAAGCAGATGATTCACCTTCTGAGTTAGCATCAGAAGGTCAGTAGACATCTAATACTATGTCACAAGGCCTGCATCATTCGCCTCGCTTCTCATCATGTAGACATTTTATCATCTCATATCATCACAAGAAGTCAAATGGTAGAGAGAGAGAGAGAGAGAGGCCACATTCACATAACTTTTAGTACCAGTATATTGTCATAATTATTCTATTTTGCCATTTTTGTTAGTCTCTTACTGTGCCTAATTTTAAATTAAACTTTGTCATAAGCGTGTCTGTATAAGAAAAAACAGTATATATAGGGTTTGGTACTATCTGTGGTTTCAGGCATTCATCGGGGGTCTTGGAATGTATTGCCTGCAGACAAGAGGGGACTACTCTACTGGCTTTTGTTACCGCCATATAATCTCTAAAAAGGTTCTGTCAGGGAGCCAGAGGAATTCCTGGAAAACATATGTATTGTCTCACAATAATAATTTTAGAAGATCTTACATTCTTCCTACCAGAAAATCAAACAAGACGTAGTTTGTTATTTTTAGATAAAATTGACCTTTCAGTACAAAATGAATTGGCACTCAGTGGTCTCTTATGCAAAGCACAGCTAATAAGAGGGAAAATGAAGTGATTAAGGAACACTTCAGAATTAGGATTTGGACCATAATTGTCCACAAGTCAAGACCAAAACTATGAATAATGAATATCATGTAAGAAAGGTTAGAGATAATGCTGGAAGAAAGTGTTGTCTGACTTAATTAACAATACCAGGATAAAGAGTTTTCAGTGAGAGAAAGATTTGAATTTCTCATTTGCTATATATATATTTCCTTAATTTATTAAATAATAGCTTTCTTGGCCAGTATATAAATTTGGCATTGTTTCATGAACCATGATTCTTGCAGGTTAGTCATTGTTCTTGATTCAAGATAATACATCCATTGAACGTCCATTGAAATTTGACCATTGATTAAGAGTACTATTGGAATTTCAGCTCTCTTGTCATTTTCAATTACTCTTGTTAGACCTTACACTTTAATTTACAACGTGCATGGCATTTATGACACCATGCATTCTCATACCACTCTTAGTTTCCCCAAGTGAATAAAATAATGATCAGTTCATTGATTTTTAAAATGTTTTATAAACTAGAAATTCTAATTAAAAACTAAGTGTAGCGTGAGCCACAAAAGCTGACTTACTCCCAATTTTCTGTGCATATAAGACTCTCTACAGAAATAATTTCTGAATAGCTACATCTGAAAGTGTATTGCTGCTCCCTCCTGTGTAAGGTAGACTTCTCCATTTCGAGATATTCTCATCTAAAGTCCTAAACTTCAATCCCATTTAGGACATTGACATTAATTAATCTACTTAGCAAAAAAACTAAAACTGAGGAAATAGAGAATCACTTTTCTAAAATAGTTTCAACCTGCTTTAATTGGAATAAAATGTTTAGACTAGGTATTTATCTAATGACGATTCAACCTGAAACAGAAATGTTTATACACTAATAGATCATCAACTTCATTATTTTGCATTTTCAAAAGCACTCAGGTCATCTCTACCAAATCAAATAGAAGTGTACATATAATTAAGGCAAGTCTGTTTAATGCAAATGGGAAACAAATATTTTTAAGTCAATTAACTGAATATAACAGGGAGAAGTGTGGTTGATGCGTCTTACACTCCTTTATTTTATAACACTAAACAAAGCCTAGTACTCATAGTATGAGTATAAAAATGATACTTTTTTAAGAAGCATTTATCTTCACATTAAAACATTTATTAACAACTACTCCTTACCAAAACGTAGCCGTAGGCAAAGTTTAAATTTTGAAATTCACCCACATTAGAATTTTTGTGGCCCATGGACAAAAATGAAAACATATACTTCCTCCAGTTTCCTAATTGGAAAGTTCTGAGTGGCATTAATTTATGGTTTTGGAAGCTAATCATCTCTGGCCTGGAACTAGGAGAGGAAAATATTAACTGTAACATAAATTTTAAGAAAAAAAAATCAAGCAATTTAAAATAATGCTGAGATAAATTTTTCCTCTGAAGAACTCCCACACTGTCCTTTATAACCAATTTGCCGCAAAGATTCGTTCAAAAGTTAGTTTTAGGCACTGACTCTGTAAGTTCAGAAATATGAAAAATAATACCCAAGTTTTGGCAATAACTAGATTGTTGCTGTTAGCAATAATTTATGATTTTTAAGATAATCAATGTGGAGCTAGTAAGTAAAATATAGTAGCTTATCTATTGTTACATAGTATAACAATATTATTATGTAGTATTACTCCAAAGGGGTATTTTCTGGGAAAGCTATATTCATTAAACTCAAACATCTTACAAAATTCAAGAAAATGCTATCAAACCCAATATTCAGATACACAAAAATAACTACCAAAAAAGAACAAGAATGATATTTTCCTAATTATTTTATTCCTTCACTTTTGCTTTATGTTTGAATTTCTATCACCTGTGTTCTGACCTAGCTGGCATTTAGGTAAGGCTCTATTAGCCACAGGCAAACAATCAATTAAGAACCCTCAGCCCCTATACTTAACTTCATTTGTTTAGGTAGTAATAATTTTGCATTTTAATTGAGAATAGTGGGTATTTGGTAAATTGGGCTTTTTAAAATAAGGGAAATCTTTCATGCACACATAAAACATGTAAATTAACAAAATCTGAATTTAACAGTGCCTTACCCCAAAACGTCAGATCATTTTATCAAGTTTGAGATTTTTTTATATTACACTTTATTAAGACTATTCTAGGGATAGGATTGGAAATTTAGAATGGTAGGATTTCCATATTATTGGACAAATAAACTAAATGATTACAAATATTTAGCCAACTAGAATTCATTGCTTAAACTATAGCTCTTTTTTTGTGTGTATCGAGCAGTATCTTTTGCTTTGTTAATTTAAATATTTTACTACATGGTAGCTTATACACTCAGAAAATTATTGTTTATTTAGTCTTATTTTTTTAAAACATGTATAGAGGGGTAGATAATTAGAATTATCAATAATACAAAAAACATAGTAATTGGACTCTACTAATTTTGAAGGTATGAGGTTGGAAGGAAGTCTAAAATTTGTCTTGTCAGTGATTACAATCCTCTATTTCCTATGCAAATATGGAAACATCTCTTAACTTTGTACTTTAGCCTCAAGTATGTAATGAATATCTCTATGTACTAAAATTCAATATATCTACACCATGTAAGGAAAACTGTTACATTATAAATTGCACTGGAAATATAATTATTGGGAAACATTTTTAAAAAACTAGAAACAACAACTGAGGTAAAATAATATCTTTTAATTGTAAAAATAAAAATAAAGAAACTATTGCCAGTATCAGAAAAAAAAATATTTTCTATAATTTTTCACTGGAAACTCAGCACGGGACCCACTGAATCCATATACAATGGTAGCAAACAACAGTCTGGAAACTCCAACTTTCCATTCAAAGTGATTTGAAATGCTATTCCATAGTAACACGTAATAATACATTTGACAAAATTCTTCTCAATCTGTTTCAACAGATGTTGTAAAAGAGCCATTTCTAGTTTTATAGGCACCAAAATATGTGGAGGGAAAAACAGTTCAAATAATTTTATGATCATGGTCTAAGAAAAAGAAAAAAATATATATAACAGAGACAGTATTGATTTGGCACTATGTTACTCTCAAATACTCATTGAACTTAACACAATTTGCCAGGGTTGTGGTTGATACAAAGCAGTAGATATTCTAAACATAGCAGCTCCATCTGGCTGGGAATTATATTTTGTTGAGCGTCTCTGTGTTTGCATTTTATTACACCTCAAATCAAACTATGTGATATTATCTTGGAAACTCCACTTTTATGTACTTTTAAATGTTTTGAAATGCCTCTACTTCTCCTTGGAACAGAGGACTTTTCTAAGAATATCATCAAAAACGTTTATATGCCAAACAGCATCTTTCAAGAAAGAGTCTTATATGGTACTGTGATATTTAAAACAAACAAACAAAAAAAAAAAAAAAAAAAAAAGAAAGAAAGAAAGAAAAGAAAAAGAAAAGGAAAATTTTAGAAGACAAAGTCAATGTTGGAAAATGCTTGTGCATAACAAGCAACATTGTTCTAAAAGTCAAGTCCCTCAGTCTGTGCTAATAAGAAAAACCCTTCTGATGAACAATTTAATTGGGTTTAACAAGGCTGTTTATAGCTAATCCTAAATGCAGTAATAGGAAACTGAAGGCCTATACTCAATGTTAGTTTTGCTCCCTTTAGATCTTGCTTGTAATTACAGTTTGGTCTTTAATTATTCTGCTTCTCGTTTTCAATTTATGATTAAGATCAACAGCATGCCCTGGAGATAGTAAGTGCTGACGTGGACAGGAATAAAACGGAGGACAGCAATTCCTTTAGCCTATTGGCCCAGGTGGCCAAGATGGATCTTTTTGTTGTGGTTGTTGTTTTGTTTTTAAACCAGTTGTTGCGGAATAAAAATAGAGAGTATATTATTCAAGGAAACGAGGCCTGTATCTTTCCAAATACAGACCAGGGCAATATTTTATAACTTTTAAAATATATTTTATTGTGAGGTTAGCAGTGAATAAGTTCGTAGGTCCTGGGCCTACAAGGTAGTTTAATTCCAACACTATCAAATACCAGCCTCAGGACTGTGGAAAAGTTTCTGGAACTATCCATCTTTAAGGCACTGCACATTGAAGAATGATAGAGCACCAAGCACAAGAGTTGTTTGGTTGATTAACTCAACATGAGCAAATCATTTTGAATACTACCTGCCATATTGTAAGCCATCAAGTTTACCTAAGATATTACTGTTGTTATTTTTTTAAATACTTTCGATGATAATGAGAAGACCTTGCTAATTCCAAATTGGAGATGTTTTCAGTTGACTTTAACACCTTCCACCAAATAGGAAAAACACAAAATTATACAACCCATTACTCTAAGAACAAAACTGAGATGTTTATGAAGAATATAAAATCATGCTTATAACATTTAACTACTGTTATTCATGTGACAGATATCATGTTCACTCAAATAACCACTTGAAATTCATGGTATGCTTTATAAACCGCCTTCATACCCTAAACTAGAAACATCTTTCTGAACCCTGCTTCAAAGAAACATCAGTTAATTGTGACAAAAAAGAAATGGAAAAACCCCAACAAAAGTATTAAAACGTAATTAAACTCTAAGAATAGCACATATGCTTGACTCTTTAGTGATATGAATAATGATATAGGTTTAGGAGATTAACAGGACAGTATAAAGCAGTGAGGATAAAGCTAGAATCCAGTGAGCAGATGATGTTATTTTAATGTCAATCAGGGCAAACAGAAATAGCCAGGATATGGCATAGGGACATTTTTTGAGTCATTTGTTTTATCATGTGGTCTTAGCGATAAAATGTTGGGTATTAGTTACTCCATGTAACAGACTCATGTCAGCCCATTCAATGCCCTAAATCATGTCCCTCGTGGAATTCACAAGATTTCTCTGGTCCCTTTAAGTGTTTGGATCAGTTTGGTATATAAATTATAGATCCTTCTAAGCCCTGATTAAAAGATCTAGTCATTCTGTCTTTCCTGATGTCCTAATATCCAGCTGGAAGCAACCATTTTCTTATCTAAATTCTAGTAACATTATATCCATGAATCTCTCAATGCCTTTTATTATCATTCTCTAGAGAATGATGTATCGGTGTTTGTAACCAGAAAGCCACTGGTCCCCATAACGTTTGAGAGGAATGGGGCATGATGAACTAAGTTAACTCATGTCTTATTGGCATATCATCCCACCCCAAACATTGTTGAGCCCCAACTTTCTCCCAGAAAAACCTCAGAGTATCTTGAATCCTCTGTCCTGAGTCATTGTGATACCAAAGAAACACTACTAACTACGGAAAACAGGTGGTACTCTTTTCTTTTTATCACTGTTTTTAACACTACAGAAAGCACAGTCATAATATAGCCATGTATTTCCCTGGTGTATTACAAAATGTAGCAAAAACTGTTACTTCATGTTTCCCAGTAGTCACTCTACCCTCATAGCCTCAGAAACTGTAGTAATTGCTAATACATATTAAAAACTTGCTGTCCTCTCATGTGCTGAACACAGTTTTACCTTCTTTTCATGGATTATCTGGTTACTCCAAATCCACACCCTTTGAGGTAAGAACTACTATTTTCACTTCCTGCCCCCTTTTAGAGATGGAGAAACTGAGCCTCAGAAAGGTGAACCAGCTTACCTCGTGTCACATCCTTCCAAAGCAGCAGTGACAGAATTTGAACCCAGGTGGTATGACTCCTGAGCCTGCAGTCTTTACTACTGGAAGGAAGGAAGGAAGGAAGGAAGGAAGGAAGGAAGGAAGGAAGGGTAGGAGGGAGGGAAGGAGGGAAAGAAGGAGGGACTGATCTGGGAGCAGATTGAAGATCAGCCTCTCTACTTAGAATCTTTACTCCCTCTGCTAACCAAGCTTATGTTACTAGGTCTCTTCATGGTCATTTTTTTTATTCCATTGGATATCATCCAAAGTACTCAGAAACTGCAAATAGAGGTATCACTAATGATAGTCCATCTTTTGTCCACACCTCCAAAAATTTATGGCTCATTTGGTCTCCAAGAAGAACCCGTCTAAATTAGAGGTTGGCAAAAAATTTATATGAATGATGAAATCAGAAATATTTTAAGATTTGCAGGTCATACAGTGTCTGTGGAAATTACTCAACTCTATAGTTGTAGCACAGATGATATATAAAAGCAGGGCTTGGCCTAGCATGAGGATGAGTGAAATGTGAGGTACCTGGGGCACAACTTAAGAAGACTCTCGTTTTCAGGGTTATTTGAATACAAGACCCTGCAAGTGAGTATCTATTTAAATTTTGTGCCTTAGGGGCCTTACTTGCCTCATCCTAATTCTTTTCCTGAGCACAGGAATGGGTGTAGTTGTACTTCAATAAAACTAGTCACAAAAAAGAAGTGCCCAAGATTAGAGGCTTCTCTCTTAGAGAATTTTGGAGAAGGAGGGGGAGACAATTTAATATTTACACTTCAGAAAAAAAAATAACAGAAGAGGAGAGAATGTGGATTTCAAAAAGGAGAGGATTAGGGAAAATCATGGCAACAATTTTGGGTAAAATAAGCACAGAGTTAGGCATTATAATCAGGACTCCAGGCAGACAGAGTTGAGTTGCTTTCCACAATATTATTCTGCATACTTACACCGGGATTGAAACCTAAACCTAGATTTGATCTACCCCAGGACTGACACATTGCCACATACATTTGTCAGATTTAGAAGTCTTACAAAGATTTTGTGAACTACTTTCTCCCATTGCAATGAGAACACAAGCTTAATAAAATACATTGAGGCATTTGACACCTAGAAGGTGATCACATGTCATGGCTGGTGTCCATTGCTAGTAGCTATAGGAGATGGTGTTAAACAAAGTCAGTGAAGGTCGAACATAGCTTCTCAGTTGCTACCACATAAGGGGAGACAAAATAAGATGAAAGAAATGGTAGATAATGTGAAATATTGGACATTAATTATATGTATTAGTTGTATGTTATCACCTATGTGGAAGCCTCTCAGGAATTTCCGGAACCTATTAGGGTGATGATCATCAGAAGACTTATTTCTTATCAGCATCTGAGATCAAGAACCAGAAACTGTAAGTTTCATATGATGATCAAGATATTCATGTAAAACCATTTATGTATGTTTATTGTAAGTGTCAAATGTTTAAAACCATATGAAATAAAAGAAGAAAAACTTCCTCTGGAGCCTCATACAGTACAATGTAAAAAATAACAAATTGAAATATATTAAATTTATTTTCAATACACTTCACTTACACTCCATTTTCCATCCCAAAGTGGCATCAGGGCACACTTAAGACTGATGCGTTCTTTAAGTCGCCTGGCTGTTAAGGACATCAGAAGAACTCTCAAAAATACGAATGCTGTGAAAAATATTGGAGTCCTACACACTGAGTTCTGCTTTACCTATAATAGCTCGACGTGAACATTATAACTAGGTTAAAGTTTCCAAAAACAAGGATCCTCAGTAAGTCTTTATGTTTTGAATAAGCTAACAATTAAATCTCATTTGTTATAGTTAACAAATAAGTTGTTAAAGTTATGCCACTGGGAACTACTTTATATTCTAAATGGTACAGCAAATTCTGAGGGAAAATATCAGAAGAAAACATCCATAGTGTAATTGGGATGCACTAATTGGCTCCAATAAGGATACATAATTCTTCTCTTCAGTACATCTGCTCAATGATTCTCATAGCCATGCTAAAATTGGATATTGGAATCACTAGATTCTAGATTTTAGAGAGTAAGACAAAGTTTGCCAGTGTGATTTGGCAATTAAAAATGGTTTAATATATTTCAAATTAAATATATAAGGCATGAAAATAGTCTTATGCATTGTGTGTTTTAATTCTCCCCCAAAAATCTGAGTTAGAATCTTGATTACCTTGAGGTCTCTCACCTAGAACTTTAATTAGACCCAGTAGGTAACTCTTTTTTTTAGATTTTATTTATTTATTTAAGAGAAAGAGGTAGTGGGGGAGGGGGCAGTGAGGGAGGGTTTGGGGGCTGGGGATAATAAGAACAGAACAGAACAGAGGAAGAGGGAAAAGCAGACTCCCTGCTGTGTGGGGAGACTGATTCTGAGCTCAATCTCACAACCCTGAGATCCTGACCTGAACCAAAATCAAGAGTCAGATGCTTAACCAACTGAGCCATCCAGGCACCCCTGACCTAGTAGGTAACTTTAACTGAACCATGTGAGCAATCCGACCAATGCCCATTAGCTGAGCCCTAATGATAATATGCTGAATTTGGAGAGTATCTCTCATTGCATCATATCAGAAATAAGAAAAAGGGTGATCAAAAAGTCATCTCACAAAAATCAAAATGCAGAGGTAAGATGGATTTTGATGTCTCCTAAAAATGTGTTTTCATTTTCTTTCTCCTTCAGAGCTGACTTTTTCACCCTTGGAAAACACATCCCTTCTTTTTCAAATTACATTTTGCATTGTCTGCCATTTCAGCAGTTGATTAAGTTTCATGTCACTCCTTGGCTGGCAGAGAGAGGGTCAAAAACTGGTTCATCACATGCCCAGCACACACTGTGCTTTCTTCTTTTTTTATTTACAATGGTTTGTATATTATGAGGAGACTCAGGTGACCCTACACAGAATAAGATGACCATTTCTCTTATTAAATCAAAGAGAAAGTCTTGGTTGCATAGCTAAGGGATTTTGGAAAGTTTATTACAAATTTATATTCCTATTCTTTCTAATAGGCTTAAAATAACCAGTCTCTTTCATAGTTCTCCTTTCTGCCCTTACTTCTCTACTCACTTAACTGGTATAAATGTATAGCGTTGGCAAACTTAAATTGGGTCATATCCCATAGGAACTCAAGTTCAGAACCTTTTTTTTCTTTTATATCATCTATGTTTTATGATGGGCATAAGAGAATTGACAAATGTGCCCCATCCTGGGATGGGAGGTTAGCACAATACAATCTCTCTCTCTCTTTTTTTTCTTTTATCACCTTATGTATTAGAATTACAGCAAAAAGTAGGATACATACCATATTTACTTGAAAAATCTGACCGCTTTTAAAATCTGGTAATACAGTTAAAAGAGAGTTATAAGGGTTTTCAAGTGCAAAATAAAAAACGAATTCTAGCAATGGTCTCATTAAATAGCATTGGCCCAAGGCATAGACTCTTTAACTCTATTGAACTGTCATTTCCATGACAAAGTCAGTTGACTGACTACACAACAAGAGTTGTAGAGCCCCAGCCCTCAGGTCTACAAGCCAATCTAAACAAGCATCACATATCCAGAAGGGATTTTGCAGTCTGATGAAAAGGAAGGAAGTAGATTAATTAGTGATCTATAATTGACTCTATATCCATCATGATCTTAGATCACAACAGTCTTGTCCTATTCCAGTTTGTTTTATTTTGAAAAACAAAAAATCCTTTCAGAAATACTTTAGGATTCAAAGAGTCAAAATATTTTGTGGAATTGAAAATTCAGTGAGTATCAATATTTTGGGGAAATCAAATATGCAAGAGAATATGTATACAAATAAATAAGGGCAAGAACTTTGAAGAAGAGATTCTTACAACTGCTTAAGTGACTGTTATCTGACCACAGAAATTAACAAATTTTAGCTTTTGTTCTATGGAAAATTCAATTCCAAGTCTAGCTGAGGTTGATTTATTCATTCAGTATACATTTATTGAGCACCTATTTGCTAAGAACAAGGGATTTAAATAGGAGCTAAAGCAGTTTATTATTGTGTCTGTTTCAGGAAGCTTACGCCCTTCAGCAAATAAAATATTAAATAAGGAAATAAAAACTATGATGAGTTCTATAAAAGAAAGTTACCTGCGACATGAAACTCACCGTGTTTCACCTAATTGATGAATAAGGCAATTTGGTAGAGAAAGTGACATTTGAGTTGAAATATAAAGCACAAATAAAAATCCAAAGGATGCATTAGATCTAGAGGAGAAGAACACTCACTAGGCAGAGGGGACAGCATGTAGTAAGAGAGAACAAGGCACACCCAAGAAAGTGAAAGAAGGCTAGTGTCCCTGTTAAACAAGGAGTGAAGGTATTGCAAGGCGAGGATTGAGAAGTAAGTAGGCAACACACCTGCACGTTTTCTGGGCAATGTTTACATCTTCCTCTTCACACCAAAAACAATAAAAAAACACTATTGTAAATATGGATGAGTCTAATAGAGCAGGAGATGTGGATTGATACAAATAGCATTGTATTCGGAATGATTACTTCGGCTATACAAATAGCAACTTAATTTTGTAGAGGAGGGTGTTAGGAGATTAATTCTATAGCCAAGACAGAAAGTACATTTTTATTGTACAAGATGGGGGCAGATGTGATCTAGGGAACTAGTTCTGAAAACTTATTCGGGATATAAAATGGACAGAATATGATGACAGATTACTAGTAGCTGTGACAGGAAAATATGGTGTCTAGGTTTCTGGTTTGTGAAAATGGTTGTATATCTATGTTAGTAGATTGATATTGGAGGTTCTGGGAAAAAAAACAGTGTTAGGATATTGGGCTGTGGCAAGAGGCAGAGAAAGGACAACAAGAAGACAAAAGGATCCCTAGGAAAATGTCATTTAATAAAGTGATACTGTGTAGCACTCCCTAAACTTCTTTAGCATATATCTCATATGAAACATATTATTATCTATAACTTCAATAAAAAATAAATAATGGCTAAAGCAATTATACAAACAGGATCTAGAAACGTTGGGCTTATATTTAAAATTTTAATAATATGTAGCTGCATCTGGATTTTGAGGATAGGATGCTAAAAGACTGTGAATAAAATAGCCAGCTCCCACCACTGCTGTCATATATATTTGTATGTAGGGATCTCAGACATGTATGTCTTCTGAGTGTGGAAATGTGGAAATCTGACAACGATTTTAGCAGATCGTTTGGAGTAAACCAATGGAATGTCTCAGAACCTTTGAGCCCTTAAAGTACTTTATTTAACAGTCCTCTCCCCCCCGTTGCTTCCTAAGCATGGGCATCATCAGCTGTCATCTAGAATACTGAAATCATTTTCTAGCCAGTCTCCACTATCTACTTGTGCTTCTGGCACTTTCTCTTCTAACCTACAAGTTATTTTTTTGAAAACACAAATCTCTCCCTACTTAAAACCCTTCAAGGGGCGCCTGGGTGGCTCAGTCGTTAAGCGTCTGCCTTTGGCTCAGGGCGTGATCCCGGGGTCCTGGGATCGAGCCCCGCATCGTGCTCCCTGCTCTGCTGGGAGAGCCTGCTCCTTCCTCTCCCACTCCTCCTGCTTGTGTTTCCTCTCTCGCTGGCTGTTTCTCTGTCAAAGAAATAAATAAAAAAATCTAAAAAAAAAAACAAAAACAAAAAACACAAAAAAACCCTTCAAGGTCTCTCATTGCTCTTAAGATAAGGATCCAAATCCTTCTCTGGACAATTTTGCTATGGTCCTGATGTAATTATAAGTAGTTATTAATAGTTACTCCTTTCACTTTCAGAAATGCAGCATATATATATATATATATATATATATATATATATATATATATATATACAGCCTCTTACCCTCTTATCCTTTTCACCCTTGACTCTTCATCCACACACCAGATTTTACATTTTTCACATGTTCCTTTCTTTTTCAGAATGCTTGGATGTATTTTTTCTTCTGTCCTGTGTCTTCTGATACCTGCCTCTGATGGCTCATATTTATGAAATTTGAAACTACTTGGGTTTTAAATATTAAATCAATAATGGTATTTTAAATAAAGCAAAATACAGCAAACTTCTTTGACTTGCCACATACTCCCTAAATAAGATAACCCCATATAAGATAAAAATCTGGCCCTGGACTAAATCAGATACCTCTGACATGAGTTCCCATAGTTCTCAGTATGAAACTTATGTTTAAATACTAAATCACATAAATTGCCTTTTAATGAGTTTTTCTCTGGCAGAATATAAACTCCATGAGATCACAACTAGGTCTGTCTTATTTAATATTTATCTTCTTTAATAGAATGCTAACTCCTTGAGGATGAGGATTATAATCTTTCTTTTCACTACAGTTTCTTCAACAGTCTGATACTTCTGACAGGTGGAAGATTCTCAGTGAATATTTGCTGGAAGAAAGAATGAAGATAGATTCAAGGAGAGAATGAGACACTCACTGTCTCAAATTAGAAAATGTGAGTTTCATTCTGAGTCAGGAAAATAGGTGATCCTATTTTTCCATTTAGGAAAACAAAATGATGGAATGATTTGCCAAAGACTTCTCTAAGTATGACACATTGGTGTAAAATAGTCAAGTTTTGATGATGCAATTTGCAAGAAAAAGCTCAACAGAGCCAGAGTTAAGGTCCAACAAAATGATGTTGAGGAACGTTTCAGATAAACAACAGTTGAAGAATGGGATACCCATCAGATAAGGGAAACCAATTATACCAACAGACATCATTGTCTGCAAGAAATTGATGAAGGCATTATTGAATGGAGGTGACATTCCCTCTAACTTGCAGTGCATTGGAGAGCAATCACAATCAGGGTGGGACATGTTCGTTACTCAAAAATTTATGCCTACTCTCTTTCTCCAATCTTAGCCTAAGTTGATATTTTGTTTGTTTTCAATTGGCATAAATTGATAACTTACTTTCTGTAAACATGTTTATGTGTGTTTGAATCAATAAAGTAATTTTCCACCTGGTAATGGGTGCAATTGAAGTAACATCTCTCGATGTGGGCTCTAAGACAACATATAACACATATGGAAGGAGTACTGTACCTCTTTAAAATGAGTTGTTAAATACTTAAGTGTTTACTTTTCAGAAATAGATAACCTAAATATAAAGCAGTTTTAGTTATATATAACAAACCATTTTGATCAGCTCTTCAAAGTAAACATTATGGTATCTAACACTTCTCACACACAATTTGAGTTGCTTTAAAAAAAAACGTATTCTCAACATCATCTACAGTTCAGATCTACATTCACCTCAGTAGCCTAGAAGTATAAACCAACTCATAAGGTAGCCAAATTAAATACTTGTGCTTAGAAGAAATGACCTTATGGAGCCACACACACACACACACACACACACACACACACACAATGAGGTAAATAAAATAGTCCTTTGTGGTTTCCTTAAATTTCAATATTTTTTTAAAAATATGTAATTCTGAAAGATATAAAATATGATTTTATTTGAAATGTAGAGATTCCTTATTGCTTTGACAAAAGTTGTATTTCTATGAAAGATACATGATTATTGAAAGATATGAATATGTTTTAACCTTCCCGGGATAAAATGGACAGTAAAAAATAAAATAGACAACAACCAAAAGATATGAATATCGTAATTCATATCTTTGATAAAACTTAGACCTCTGAGGGAAAATTTTTAAATCAGGAATGTTTATATTCACCAATATTTAGCTTTTATTTTTTTTTATTTTATTTTTTTATTTTTTTAAAGATTTTATTTATTCATTTGACAGGATAGAGACAGCCAGCGAGAGAGGGAACACAAGCAGGGGGAGTGGGAGAGGAAGAAGCAGGCTCACAGCGGAGGAGCCTGATGTGGGGCTCGATCCCGTAACGCAGGGATCACGCCCTGAGCCGAAGGCAGACGCTTAACCGCTGTGCCACCCAGGCGCCCCAGGTTTTAGCCAGTTCTGCCTTCTCTAAATAGTTGAGAAACTTGTCCTCTTTGGTGGCTTCAAATTTACTTCTATATGTTCATTATATATTAAATATAGGTATTTAGGGCATTAAAATATATATCTCTTCCCTATCATTATTTCCAGGTGCCAGCTGATGACTCTCACTGGGGTTCTTTGCTGTCATCTCAGCGGCAGCATACCTTATTCATCATCTTCCTGTCATTTGGACTTTTCTGTTTCTATTAATGTAATAGTCACTAAGGTCAAAATATTACTTGTTATACTTCTCTTTTTCACTAACTTTACCCCCATGCCTGATAAATGTGTAACATTAGATGTCCTCTATATTAAACGCCCTTTGAAGCAGGGCAAATTACAAATAAGTAAAAAAAAGCAAATACATTTACCAATAAATAAAAGACAGAATTCATTGTTATATCTTAATAAACAGGAATAGAACCTTTTTAATAAAGATTTTCTTGATTAATCCTTCATGGGGGCTCAAATCCATCACTTTCATCCATGTCACACTTGTTTCAGTCTAATTTAGACCACCATACCCCAATTACTCAAGTAAAATCCTCATCTTCTTTCTAAACCACGTTCTACACCACTACGGATATATTCATCTTGCCACAAACAACAAACAAAAAACAAAACAAAAAGAACAAAATAATCAAACAAAAGAAACAAGAAAGAAAACAAAGCAACTTAAAACAACGACAATAAAAACAAAAAGTTTATTTTGGCCTCTATAAAGTGGTCAGCCAGTTAGCATCTTGTTGACTCTAACCCTCAGTTCTACTTTTGGTTAGACTTCATACTGCAGTCACACTTGGAGTTCTACAACTAGCTGTGCTCTTAGGTCTTCATACCCACTGTTCACCCTGCCAGGAGCAGTGTCTTCTGCCTCTCTCAACCATCAACATGCTAAGTAATACTCATCCTTCAATTTGCAAGTTAGAGATGGATTTCTCTTCACATCCACCTAGGAAGATATTGATTCATTCAGTACCCCTCCATACTTCAGTACACTTAGTTCGTAATTTTTTTGCTCTTATACATTACAGTTAAAGTAATTGAAGGTGCTGATTAATATTTTTATCTCACTATTGCACTACACATACATGCTAAATTCATGCTTCAGATTATATTCAGTGATAGAGATTTTATATGCTTCAAATTGTATTCAGTGATAGAGGTTTTCCATCTTGGTGTCCTACCAANCTGCTGAAGCTTTTTACATGATCCAAACTCTTCTATCTGAACTTCATGCAATATATGGACTACAGAAAAAGATTTACCATTTATTGTTATTTCTTTAGACCTCAGAAATCTTATCAATATTGGGACTCAAAACTACAGTATCTTTTGCTAAAGCTGTGCTGTTAATCACAGTAATATGATGATCTATAATGTTATTCTGATAGTAGTTTCAATATTGAATTTTACTTACGTTATATTTTCAGGTGGATGTGTGGAGTATCTTCATATAAACTGCAACCATTCTGAGGCAAAACACTGGCACCTATTAAATAGGTACTTAATACCTATTAAATAGATATACTTTTGTGATATCTTTTATGGTATCTCAATCAAACCTGCATAGTGTATGATCCGTATAGAGTTCATAATTTTCAACATTTTAAATTTAGTTTTTATAAGTTAATGTTAACTAGTTAATTCTCAAAGAAATGAGACAGACTTAAAAAAAAGAAAAAGAGAAGGAGAGGAAGAGGAGGCAAAGGAGGAGGAAGAAGGCAACAAGAACAAAAAAGAGGAAAAGAAAACTGAGACAAGACAAGAGAAAATAAAATCTAACATTTGGATAGCATAGTGAAATCAGAGCCTCTAGAATGAGTGAGGTATCACTGCTTCTTCCAAATCAGTTTAATTTTGTCCTGTTATATGGGAATCTATTACTCACAATCAGATAGGTAAAGAAAAAAATGAGCTTTTGATCATACGTTTTTGGATTACATTGAATTGAATCGAATTTTAATAAAGGAGTATGGCAAGGACCATACAATGAAGTTATTGCATATGAATAGTAACAAAGGAAATGGGAAGATTTGCTTTGTAATAAGAGTTGGTTTTAAACATTGGAAGGGAATGAATTAAATACTAAGGGCCACCAAGAGGCTTAACTAAGGGAAAGTGGAACACTAAGAGGAAGTCAATTTTAGTTTTATGTAAATAACAAGTTTTCAACAGAAAAGTTGTTTAAAATAATATGTACTGCCATGGAATGCAAAACAAATTGAGTCATTAACATATCCATTTATTTATCAATTCACATTTACAAAGTATCAACTGATAGGCATCACAAGAAAAATGATGAAAAAAATGAGTAGGTCTGACCCTCCAGAAGCTTATAGTTTAGTGGGGGATATGACTACATTAAAAAAAAAGATAATTCAACAATTAGAATTAAATATGCATGCAGGAAAGTTTGCACACTCACTTTGTAGGAATTTGGTGGCTTCAATTTCCAGCCTAACCACCTGTTTGCCTTTGGGGAAGTTAAAAAATTCCTATGAGCTTTTATGTCTCATCTGTATCACTGGAATAACAAAGTTCATTATAAAATAACGAGATGAAATTTTAATATGTTTTGCACAGAAATAGGGATATAGAAAGCAAAAATTAGTACCTATTTTCTGAAGAGAGAATCACTGACCTGAATTTTGAAGGATGAAGAAAATTTAGCAAAAGTAAAAAGAGCATTTTATTTTATTTTATTTTATTTTATTTTATTTTATATTTTATTTTATATTTTAAGAGCATTTTAGACAGAGCAAGTATCATGGGCAAAGAGGAGTGAGGGCTTATACTACATTATGAAATAGAACATATTAATTTATCAGAAAACCGTAGGAAAGAGCATCCATACATCTAACTTAGATGTAGCATTTTGTAACAGTATACATATATAAAATGAAGTTTTTACAACTATAGGCCACAACTCAGGCAAGTTACATGGGAACATAGAAGAGTTTTCTCTTAAAATATGTTTAATGTGTGACTTAACTCAAAATATCAATGGTATGTTCAAAACTGTGTTTTGATATATGGTATTAAATTACATTTTAGGATTAGGACAATCAATATAACTTCAACAATGGAAGTTTAAAACAAACCAATTCAGGGATTTAGCCATACAATGAACAATTAATTTATAGCATCTATTACACTAAGCTAACAATCACTGCAATAATAACCACCATTTCCTGTGAGATTACTATGTAATTATCTTATTTAATGATATATAATTACATATGTCTACACGTGTGTATGTGTGTGAATGACAATCATAAGTCACTATAAAAATAACCTGATAAAAACTGGCATAGAGTATAAGTATCCTGAATTCAGATCCTCTTTACTTTATTCACTGCTTTTTTCTTACTGTTTAAATCAGATTCTGGATTATGGCAAGTGCCAAGAAATATTTGCTGAATGAACAACTTGATTATGTAAAGAGGATCTGTCCCTTAATTCACCATGACTCTGATCCAGGATGACAATCACCACCTTCTTATTTATCAATGCAGAATTAATATGCAAATGATGTCCTATGTTCAGCTTAACTTCTTGCTGCATTTGGGAAATTAGCGGAAGATAAACTTTTCTACATTAAATTTATATGCATTCCATAAGATACCAATTTTAGGTGCTAGCCAGAAATTATTTTTGAACCCACAGGATCCAATGTATATTTTAAAAATATTTGAATGTAACATTTTCTCAGGTAAGTTGCAGTAAATCTGAGAACGAAGCGATGAATTGAGTCTTGCAGGTCAAAGGAAGTACTGTGACCAAATGACAGAATAATAAATATGTGTGGAGCTCTGCGTTGTACAATACCATAGTCCAATTTAAGAAATGAACTGTTGATTCGGTGGCAATTTTCTACCTTAAGTGGTATTCCTTTGATGAGTATCTAAGCTGCACAGATCTTATTTTACACTGCTATCTCCTGACCCTTGCAGAACTTTTGATTACAATCATTGCACCATAGAATTACAGACTCAGTGAACACATATCTCCAGGCTATGGCCTGAATATTTTTATTTTCTTGTTGTGTTTATTATCAGATTAAAATGTTGATAAGAAGAATATAGTCTGGCAAAATTCCTGTGAGTTGTTAGAAGTATCCCAAAACACATGGGAAAATGGAAGAAAGTCATAAAAATCGGGGCAATATTTTTCTTTCTTGTACCATTTGAGACATGCACACAAAAAGCTTAATGCAAAAATATTTGCAGATATTAAATAATTTTCCTATCTTGTTGCATATTTCTAATTTTATAAATAAGTAATAAAATAAAAAGCTCACAATTGGAATGATATTTTTACTGATGTATATAACTGTTCTCGTAGAGAAAGGAAAAACCCAGACCTGAACTGGGATCTGAGAAACCATAAGTGATCGCTGAATTGTGCCAGGATGGGCTTTTGTCTGCATTATGAGTGAACAGCATCCCTTGGAAAGGCAAAATTAAGAACCAAGACATAATAGTGCAAAGAGTCAAATGATGGTTTATGAGTGGGGCCAGCCAATGGTATGGATTGAATCTGAAATAAAATCTCTACAGATAAGGATACTAAAAAAGAGTGGGCAGATTCAGAAAGGCAAGCAGGAGATGAACCCAGGAAAGAGTTGTGTAGGGTACTGGAATGTAGTGGGAGAACTTTTTTTTCCAGAGTGCTCAAAATTTACCCGTGTTCTACCAAAAGATACTCTAATTCTATGAAATCCCACAGAGAAACAAAAAATCAAGCTTGTCCATAAATGAGAGAAAATATTATCTTCCCCAAACCCAGTGAGGTAAAAAGAGAGTGGAATTATTTCATCTATGGAAAAAAGTGGAAATAAAAAATGTTTAAAATGAAAGAAGATATTGTCAGTTGCATGCCAAATCAAATTAAACATTGTTTGCTTTCCATTAAGACACCATAACCATTAGCTTCTGTGGTCTCTGTTAGGCTGTCTTGTATATTAACTCAGAAGCAAGCACTGGTTTGGGATGTGAAATTGAGATTAATTCTCTTTTGCTAATGATTAAAACGTCAAGTTGTGTGAACACAGAGAGAGTTAAAGAAAAGTGGTCATTTTTATTGCTTAGATAAAGATAAAGATAGTTAAGATTTCATTCCTATTGTAATCACTCTCTACAACTGAGATGTTGATTGTCCATGTGACAGGATTGAATTTTTTTTTTCCTGGCATCTGGCCCACATTGTGGGATTATATTATGCGTATAATAAATAGGTATAAATAGTACTAGGAAAATAACCAAACTAATCAATCTCTAATGTTGTAGAGGAAGCAAAATCAGCCAACCAAAGGACCAACTAGCCAAATACACAAACAAAATACCTTGTCCTTTCGGGGAAGGAAGCAATGGCTTTCATACAAGCTTGAATGAGTGTCACTCTGACTTCCAGGAGAGGCTGAAATAGGTCAGTAGAGTCTGAACATCCCTGTGATCTGAAATTTATAATATTTTCCCAGACAATACAAATTAGAGATAAACAAGAAAGTGAAATGATCCTATGGAAACTAGGAAAATATACTTCATGAACCTGTCTCAACGAGGGTTCAAGCCAATGCAAACTATGTTTAATACCTTTGTATTTGGGGGGATGCCTGGGTGGCTCAGTCAGTTAAGCATCTGCCTTCGGCTCAGATCATGATCCCAGGGTGCTGTGATCGAGTCCTACATTGGGCTCCTTGCTCAACAGGGAGCCTCCTTCTCCTTCTGCCTGCTGCTCCCCCTGCTTGTATGTGTTCTTTCTCACTCTCTGACAAATAAATAAATACAATCTTTTGTTAAAAAAGAAATATCTTTCTATTTTACTTACCATTATATTAATTTTTGGAGTTAGGTTTATATAAACATTAAGACTTTAAGAACATTACTTAAATTGCTCAGTTATTCTGTTTTGTAACTCTTCAGGTGGTACCAAATTTCTCTACTTCCCATTATTGAAGAATTATTGAAAAACTCCTTGAAAGACTTGTCTGCCTTTGTTATTTCCAGTCCTTGCATCCTATCCTTTCTTGAATCCACAGCAATCAGGTTTTGGTGCCCAGCTTTCCACTTGGACTACTCTGAAACTTACCAATTCTGAGTCTTCCTTAATTTCAGCGTTTTTGATCGGCAACAGTGGTTCAGCTCTCTCTCCTGAAGCACTCTTCTTTCTCGTGGCTTACAAGAACCCACACTCAGCAATTTTTCAGTCTTTCAGAACCTTCTTCAGTCTTCTGTGATTTTTCCTCTTTCTTACCTTTTGTATATTAAAATGCTCAAGGACTCAAACTATGAACCACTTCATCACTTGTCTATTTACATCCAGACTGGTCTTCTTAGTCCATGAATCTAGATGCCCAATAACTTTCTTCACCCAGGACTTTGAAATAAAAGGAAATAATAAACAATCATTGCGTATTTGAGAAATCATTGATTCTTCAGAAAAATTACAAATTGTCCACAATTGTGTTACTGACTCGAAAAATTTGGCAGAGTTATCAGTGATAAATTGGTATAAGTCATGGCTACATACTGAACAGATTTTATCCTGCTACCTAGACTTCATTTGCTTCTGGTACATTTTCTGCACCTGATTCTTTATCCTTCTATAGACAACTGCTTATTTTCTTAGAATTCACCTGTTACATAGAACAAGGAAACCTGGTTGTTATACATGGTCCTTAGAAATGTTGGGGCTGCAACAATTAGAAAACATGATGCTGATTTCATTTTATTTTGATATATACTCAGAAGAGAAATTGCTGGATGACATGGCAGTTCCATTTTTAATTTTTTGAGGAACCTCTATATTCTTTTCCATAAATGTTGTACCACTTTACATTCCGACCAACAGTGCGCAAGAGTTCCCTTTTCTCCACATCCTCACCAATACTTGTTATCTTTTTGTGGAAATACACTATGGTATATTTTGGTAATAGTTATTCTAATAGGTGTGAGAAGATATTTCATTGTGGTTGAGATTGGCTGATGATTGGTGGTGTTAAGCACCTTTCCATGCACCTGTTGGTTATTTACATGCTGTTTTTTTGAGAAATAGCTATTTGCAGCATTATTCACATTTACCAAGCTATGGAAACAACCTAAGTGTCTGATGACAGATGAATGGATAAAGAAATATATATACACACAAACACCATACACACAGACACACAGACACACACACACACACATACTATAGAATATCATTTAGCCTTGAAAAAAGAAAATTCTGGGGCACCTGGGTGGCTTAGTCAGTTAAGCACCCAACTCTTGGTTTCAGCTCAGGTCATGATCCCATGGGTTGTGGGATGGAGCCCCATGTCAGGCTCCGTCCTCAACAGGGAGTCTGCTTGAAGATTCTCTACTTCTGCCCCTTCCCCCACTCACCCAGGCTCTTTGTCTCTGTCTCTCTCTGTCTTTCTCTTTCTCAAATAAATAAGTAAATCTTAAAAAAAAAAAATTCTGCATTTGCTATAACATGGATGGATCTGGAAGAAATTATGTTAAGTGAAATAAGCCAAACACAGAAAGACAAATACTGAGTGATTTCACTCATATGTGGAATCTAAAAAAGTTAGACTTATAAAAGCAGAGAGTGGATTGGCAGTTGCCATGGGATGGGTGGGGAAAATGGAGAAATGTGGGCCAAAGGATAGAAAGGTTCAGTTATGCAAGATGAATAAGTGCTGGAGATCTAATGTATAACATGATGACAATAGTTAACAATACTGTATTGTATATTTGAAATTTTCTAAGATAGATGTTAAATCTTCTCAACATACACACATGCACAAACATACACACTATATAGAGCAGATGGGTAAGTTATTTAGCTTGACCACGGTGATCTTTTTTTACAATGCATGGATATATATATATATATATATGAAATTGTAAACCTTAAAAATATCTCAGTAAATTTGTAAAAAAGAAAGTATCATTCAAATAAATATTCATTTTAATATTCTTTTATATAATTACTTCAAGTTTGAGTCTCAAAAATATTCCATGTTTTTCAAATAACTAAGCTAGTGCGTATCTCAAATGCATATCTCAAATAATTAAAACTACCATTTATTGCTTATTCTCTATTAGAGTCTGTTAAAGGCTTTTCATGTAATACTTCAGTTGAAGGGACTAGATAATATTATACTATTACTCTCTATTTTGAAGGGGAGGAGAATGAAATTTAGAATGAACAAACAAGGTCATGAAGTTGGCAACTTGGAGCAAGACCTAGGTTCTTACTACAGGACGTGAGTAAACCTGCTCTAGAAAACAAAGGAAACCATGCAATGATGCCCAGAATGTCCCCACGGTAACAGAACTTTTTTGCTCTCCAAGTTTTTACAAATCACAAGATATAAAATATCATGAAGCAGGGAGTGAACTAAACCACAGTTTGTGTTAGAAGTTTCTAGTAGGGTTTATCTTCTCTGAAGTCTAGACATCAATATCACATGTAAGGCTTCTGAAGCTAAATGTGTCCAGGCCCCAATTCAAGCCTATGAAGTGAGGATTGCCATTTGAGTTGTTAATATAACTTCTCTCTATGGTTTGACAAAAATGAAATAATCCTCAAAATAAGTATCTAGTCTATGATCCTGCTTGTACACAAATATATTATTATTGTCTCTATTTATTAAACAATTAAATGACTTACTTAAGTTATACAGCTAATAGAAAGAGTCCTGATATTTACCCAGGACATAAATGTGCAAAGTGCTTTCCTACTGTGTAAGGGAGATATTATTTTCATTTCAGTTGTAATTATAGAAGCTGAGATTCAAGGGCTTTGAGGAAGTTGCCTAAGCTTACAGAGAGTGTAAGTTGTGAAACCTTAATTAGACCACAGTTCTTTCTGACCCAGACTCACTCACTCTTCCTTCTCTTCAAGGAAGCAAATTCTGCCATCTCCACCCCACACAACAGTCTCCAACCCTCTACTAAACGGCATAACCATCTGAACAAGTATCTGAATTAAATCTTCAAATCTTAGCATATATAAATTTGCAAATATCATAGGAAGTTTTTTTTTTCATTTTAAAAAATTGAAACAGACTCAGACGTAGGCTTGTTGAGTGTGAATTCAACAATTTATTATTTCTTGAGGCTATTTTTTTCCTAAAATTCTCGTCACTGTTGACACGGAATGGCTTCGCAAAATGCTGACATTAAACAAAAGGGACCAGTTCTCAAAGAGAGAATTTCCTATCAGTTAAAGTGTAGAACTTATTTCCAATCTGTAGTGTTTAGTTATAAGGATTAAGTGGTCAGTACTTGATACTAAAGGTACGAGCGAGTGAAAATATCACTCAGAAAAATTCTGAGTAACATAAATTGAATCTTCCACTATATTTTATTTTATTAACATAAAAATTATTGTTTCTGCTTTTATTTTTTTCTTTTCCTTTTAAACACTTTGGTTTAAGTAGTTGAAGAAATACTACATTTAACATGCATGATACAGTGTCTAACATAAAGTAAATGCTCAATAAATATTAGCTATTATTATTTTATTAGCTCTCACAGATGCATATTTTAGTTATGCTGAAAGCCAACTTCCTTAGAGTTTTATGATTAATAGCATTATATTAGTATAATAAAAGTGGTACTGTAATAAGTAAACAGAAGAGAACATAACAGGAGAAAATGAAGCTTGAATTAAACCAAAGATGTTCTGAAGCTCTTTATGTAACCAGTACTGTAGGCCATTATAAACTAAAATCACTTCCATTTGTGGGTCAGGCTGGATAGTGATATTAATATTAATTAATTAATTAAGAATGTCCTGTTATTTGGTTTAATAATCCACAAACTGAAAATGATAAGTTTGGAATGGCATTGTCCTAGAGTACACTCATAATGCTTTCTTGGAAAAGAGGAAGGAAAGAAGGAAGGAAGGAAGGAAGGAAGGAAGGAAGGAAGGAAGGAAGGAAGGAAGGAAGGAGAGAGGGTATAAAGGAAGGAAGGAAGATAAATTCTTTTTCTCCAAAGTGTATCTTTTAGAACTCCTGCTTTCCTAGCTGTACTCTGCTATATGTTTGTCTTAGTTTTTTTGTTTTATAGTCTTTTAAGGAAGGTTCAGATCAGTAGCATTAAACATATTCTATATGTGCCCTTTCTCTATCTCAATTTACCCAGAACTCCTGACAAAATATGAACTATTGAAATTTTATAATTTTTAATATGGAATAATTTGGAGGATGTGTTTTAGAGTTTTTGCTCCATCAAGTAAGGCACCATACTAAAGGACTAATCTACATATTTCAAAAGCTAACGGAGGGACGCCTGGGTGGCTTAGTTGGTTAAGTGTCTGCCTTTGGCTCAGGTCATGATCCCAGGGTCCTGGGATTGAGTCCCACATAGGGCTTCACACTCAGCAGGGAGCCTGCTTCTCCCTCTGCCTGCAGATCCCCCTTCTTATACTCTCTCTCTGGAAAATAAATAAATAAAATCTTTTTTTTTTAAGCTAATGGAAACGGGGTGGCTATTTAAAACTCAGTTGGTACTCTATTATTTTAAATAAAAGTACTTAGTTAGAATTGCTCACATATAGCCTTACTCTCCTTTTATGATTTAATTTTATAAAGAAGAAATTAGCTATGATTCACCTATGTCAACCTCCACAGTTTGAGAAAATTTGAAATACGGACAAGAACTGCAAGTAAAGTAAATCTATATAGTATGTATATAGATACCTAGAAGTTACAAATATATGAGATAATTATTCTTGTAGATTTCTTCAAAACCGTAAAAAATTATGTTGCTTAAATATTTCCCAAAAATTAATATAAGAAAATCTGTTAGTTGGAAATACAAGCCGATACTCAGAGAATTAAGACTGTTTTATGCTTTTTTACCTTTCGTTACTGGCATGATTCTTTTTTTTTTTTTAAAGATTTTATTTATTTATTTGACAAAGTTAGAGACAGCCAGCGAGAGAGGGAACACAAGCAGGGGGAGTGGGAGAGGAAGAAGCAGGCTCATAGCTGAAGAGCCTGATGTGGGGCTCGATCCCATAACGCTGGGATCATGCTCTGAGCCGAAGGCAGGCGCTTAACCGCTGTGCCACCCAGGTGCCCCACTGGCATGATTCTTTATCCCATGAATCTTCCTGTCTCCAAATGACGCATGCCTCATGGTCTGTCTGTTGCTATCACTTCCCTCCTACCTAGTTATTTAGCAGTTTCAAATACTAATTCATGCTGTCCTTGAAGAATTTCTTCTACTTGTCTTGCTTACAAAAAGTCATTATGGAGCACTTTGGAATAATCCCAAATATTCAGATATAATGAGAGAGAACAGGTGCACAGAGAATGAGAAGAATTCATTATGCACATTATTGGTTTTTTTTTTTTTTCATAGCATGAGTCTAATTCATTAGATCTATCAAAATAAAGCTTACTATCATGCTAAAGGACTTATCTCTACATATTTAAAAAGGTGAAAAAAGGAGTCTGGAAAAGTGAGTCAAGCAATGGGCTAGAAGTATAATGCCTGGGAGGAATTACCTCTGTATTTATTAATTGATCATGTATCTTTGGAAAGTGACTAAATATTCCTGACTCTGTTTCTTTTAATGTGCTCAGTAGAAAGAAGGAATTCAAACAAATGTGGTAAGTTAAAATGAGCTAAAAAACACAAATCCAAAATACTAGTTTTAATTAAATTAGTATGGTTAAAAAAATGATAAAGTTTTCCACATGAAAGCATATTTTTCTAAATGATGCATATATGGATAAACTGAAAAATTTATGTATTTGTTTCATAATCCCAATTACTACATTGTTTTATAAATATATATATCATAAAAATATAAAATTTTCTATGTAATATGTATCAGAGATTATATAAAGGTATTTAGGCATTTATAACACAGGTGTATATTTATTTTATGAAATAACCTAAAACTATCAAACTATTTCACATATAAAAGTTAGATGTGTAGGGGCACCTGGATGGCTCAATCGTTAAGTGTCTGCCTTCCGCTCAGGGCGTGATCCTGGCATTCTGGGATAGAGCCCCACATCAGGCTCCTCTGCTGGGAGCCTGCTTCTTCCTCTCCCACTCCCCCTGCCTGTGTTCTCTCTCATGCTGGCTGTCTCTCTCTCTGTCAAATAAATAAATAAGATCTTTAAAAAAAAAAGTTAGATGTGTAAACTTTTCATATTACTCAGATTACCAAGAAAATAGTCAATATTATCTTCCTTAAAGGTATATATTAATTTTGTATTAAATTTGCTTTTGACTCTCTAAAGATGATTTTAATACAAAATAGCCTCTATTTGAACAATTAATCCTACCTAATGAATTTATATTGAAAAAGCTTAAATATTTAGATATTTGGTAGACTTTAGGATATAATTTTCAGAAAAAAAGAATTATAATGAATAGTTATATCTTTAAATATATGAACTTTTGCACATTAATGTTCTGACTATTCATTATTATAACAATCTTGTTCTCTCACCTAGAAAGTCTAAACAAAAATACAAAAATATTTTTTTTACTTTAATATATTATTTCATGTTTTCTTAAGAAAAAAATGACAAAAGAAACTCAAAATGTAAAAGCTAGATATACATGCAGAAGCATTGTGGCGAAAATTAGGTGTCTGGAGCCCATTTGACTGCTTCGAATCCTGAATCTATCATTATTAGTTGTAAAATCTTGAGCCTCTTACCTAAATTCTCTGCGCTTCATTTTTTTTTCTCCTAAACAATGTGATATTGATAATACTAAACCCATGGGATTATTGTAAGAATTAAAGTATATAATCCATAAGCATTAGACACAGGGCTTGGAACATGGTAATTATTCAATAAATATTAATTATCATTATTAACCACAGTATTCAGAATACTCTCATTCTTATATTATTTGCCCAATAAATGACTTTAAATAAATAGAAGTATTTCCTGTTTTTTTGCATAGAAGGGAAGTAAATGATTCACTCAAGATAAATTTTTTTAATATATTAATTTCTGTAACTGAGTCCAACTGAATTTAAGAAATTTTCTACTTACCATTACTTTAGTCATCCATTTATTTGTTCACTCATTTGCTCAAAAATATGACCAAATAATACTCTGTGCTGGGCACTTTGAGAAGTCCTGAGAATACATGGTAAGTAAAATGGACATGATGTCTGCTTAGAATTAAGAAAAGATAGGGAAGAAGGCTGGCGTTAAACCTATAATATAAATGGGGAAGTAAAAGAGAAAAGGAACAGTCAGTAGCATTATGCAACCAAGTCTAAAGGAAAAGAAAAACAATCCCAGGAATAAAGATTAAGCTGAACTTGATTAAGTTTATCACTGTCAGCAAGATTATTAGCAAGAATACTAACATAAAAATAAAGTTTTTGAAACTTTCCAGTTTCTGTGCTAGTAAGAAGTTTGCGCCAAGATTTACACCATGTTTAAATCTTCTGCCTCTCAGCAAATTCCCCGGCAGAGAAAACAACGTGTGCCAGATAAGGGAGGGATTCGTTGAGGGGCACCCTCTGATCTAAGTTAAGAAGTTCGAATTCTAATGTCAGGAATATGGAAGGACAAAGTAGAATTTAAAGTAGAAGAATGATAGATTTGTGATTTCAGATGATCACACGGATTAGAAAGGAGGTAGACAACAGAGAATTGAAGGTGAGATAAGATCAGATACCACCTACACCGACAGGTAAGACTACCAACAGTTACAGAGAGGGTGACTATTAAAATTCAAAAGAGAAGCACAGAGAGTGCCTGGGTGGCTCCGTTGGTTAAACCTCTGACTTTGGCTCAGGCCATAATCTCAGGGTCCTGGGATTGAGCCTGGCACAGGGCTTCAGACTCCCCTCTCAGCAGGGAGTCTACTTGCCCCTCTGCCCCTCCCCCCAACTCATGCTCTCTCCCTCGCTCTTTTTCTCTCTCAAATAAATAAATAAAATCTTTAAAAAAAAAAAAGGAACAAAGAAACAATAATACCCTGTGAATGGCTAACTGTGAGGAGTGAGGGCGAGGATGGAGCCTGACTAAACCCATGTGAGGAGGAGGATGCCTGAGGAAAATGCAGAAGAGATGATGAATTTTATTTTAAATATGTTGAGTTAAATATAATTTAAGCTATCTCGTTGGAGGGTTTGCTATTATTATGTCTGTATGATGTTGATCTCGATGAGATCTTGATGAAGATAATGATGGTCATGATATCGACATTTATTTGGGGTGAACTTTGCGCCAGTCTTGGTGCTTAACATGCAATACAGCATGTAAATTGCAATACACAAATCCCATTGACTATACTAAACATATTTTTTTAAATTTTATGGAGTATACAATTCATGCTAAAGTTATTAGCATGTTCTGTGATGAAGATAAGACTGTAAGAGTTTCAACTAGTATATTAAACTTGTAGTGTGTTAAAACAAAAACAAAAACAGAGTCTATCAGGAGCCAATAACAACACTAATATTTGTGTGAAGGATACAGAATGAAGACCCTAAATATGAGACTAAGAAAATGCTGGGGCCAAGGAGAGAGGGTTTTAAGAACAAGTGAGGAATCAATACGGTCAATGTGTTTAAATGTTAAGGTTTAAAAAGTATTCATTGGTAGGACAACAAACAGGTTGTTCTCTAAGGACTTGTTGGATGGATATAAGATTGCAGTTGAAAGAGAAATGGAAAAAAGTCAGTTTAGATAATAACTCAAAAAGTTTAACTTTGAAGAGAACTTTTTCAAAGTTAAATCAGACACAAATCAGCATCAGGAAAGGAAATAAAACACATGGAGTTGAAAGAGTTCGGTTTTAGATCAGAGGAAACTGAGCATACTTATGTGCTCCTGGAAAGATGCTGAGGAGAATGAGAAACTATCGGAGTTACAAATTTATAAAGTTAGATATCTGAATTTTGGCGATTGGTATCCATTACAGCAGTGGTTCTCAACAGGGAGTGATTTTGCCCCCATATATGGAAACTCGATGGATTGTCACAACTGGAGGTGATGTGCTACTGACATTTAGTGGGCAGAGGCTAGACGTGATGCTAAGCGACTTTAACTAAGGGGGCAGCCACCCATAACAAAATGCATGAGAGGCACAGGGGAAGGAAAGGGTCACATAAAGGAGGAGGGGTCACTCTCCCAGGGGAAGGAAGATGAGATACAGCAATGGTTTGAAGATGAGGGAATTGCTGAAGCCATCTGCTGACTTAAATAGCAAAGGACTGTAGACTAGAGACCCACAAATAGGTTTTAAAAAGAACAGAGATGTGTTGGTGAAGGAAATATACGAAGATTGGCGAGTGGTACTGAACGCCAGTTTAGGTTGTTAACTACAAATTTACTGGCAGCAATCTTAAAGTTCACATATATTTCAAAACTCCCCAGGAATCGTATGATTTAAGAAGGCTAGTGGATGGCGTTCCATGTGAGGATTTTCTACAGGCATGAAACGGAAGGCAAGAGGATGACACTAGAGTAATCGTTTTATAAAGCTAGCCATGTATATAATGAATTAAGATGAGGAAATAGATAAAAGATGGAAAGAAAGTTAAGTCAACAGACTAGACATTATTGAACTGGTACAAGGGAATTAGTTGGTGTCTATTAGTTAAAGTTTATTAACTTATTGATAACTGCTCTTTAGATTGTTTCTACTTCCGAATTTTTTGTTATATGATTTATCAATAATTGCACTAATTTTGTACATTTATATCATTTTCCTAATGAAAAATTATGAAACTTATATTTCTTATAAATTATATGCCATATAATTTAACAATAACTACAAAATTCAACCACGTTTAATAAATATAGTCTTTAGCATACATGTCTATGAAAATTACCCAAATGCATTTTAAATATTCATATTACATAGTTGACATTTGCAAAAAAAAAAAAAGTTAAATCATAAAGAAAAGCAAAATAAAATTTCAGGAACAGAAATGTTTCTTTTCTTGCTTTTTTAAAAAAATATTACAATTTAAGTGAGAAAGAAAATTTGAATAACATATACCTAGGATTTCCAGCAGGAGGAGCGTGTGGATAAACGGTAAGCATTGACCACATTTAAGCGTTCTGTTATATTGTCCCTCAACTTTTTTTTCCCTGAGGGTTGAATATCACTTCAACTTTCATTCCAGAAATATTTATTGAGCACCTGCTAGATCCTTGAGATACATCAATGAATATGAAACAGAAAAGTACCAGCCTGAATGGGCTGTATATTCTAGCTTGTACATAATACATATACATATAATGAACAGACATGCAATTGGATATATTTATAATATGATCTCAGATAGGATGGATACTATGAAGGATGATATAATCATATGTCATAAAATATGACATAATCATATAATATAATATATTTATATTCATATAATATCTCAGGATGAATATTACAAATACTACTTTAAATCAAGCTAAGGAGACAGAAAGTAACAGAGAGGGAACCCTAGTTTTTGGATAGTGGTTTAAGAAGTACTTTCTGATGATGTCATAGCTGAGAAGGACCTGATTCCTGTATATTGAAGATGGGACTTAAGGAACTATCTGTAGGTTCACATAATAGTCCTTCACAGCTTTTATCTATAAAACTTAAAGATTTCTGTGATCATCTAGAGCCAAAATTTGACAGTGTCTTCTTTAATATTAAAGAAAAGTACTACAATTTCTCTAATAGTAAACAGAGACATGGCAGTTTTCATTTAATTATTATTTCATTTTGAAATTTAGATTAATATATGCTAACAGAAGAAATTTAAAATAAATGTATTTAGATATTTTGAATGTGACTGGGAAGCATAAATTTGAGAAAACACTAATTTTTCTAATTGTGTATGATTTCTTTCTCATAATAATAGAAATCATAAAGAGTGTGTGTGTGCTTTCTGATTTTTCTTTTTTGCCCTTAAAACTTTTCTTTGGAAATTCTAAAAGCCATACTTAATTTTTAGCCCCTAGTAAAAGTGTCTGAACAGCAATACCCATTAGAGAAAGAATGATAATCTGATGACGGTGCTAGCAGGTGGCGTCATAATGAATTCTCCTTATAGAACAGTACATTCCTAACTATCATTTGTCCTGAGAGTTCCATTTTATCATGAGAAGAGCAGTCCTCTCTGGAAAAAAATGACTATTAGAAAATTCTTTTTTTTTTTTCTTCAAGATTTATTTATTTGAGAGAGAGCACAAGCAAGGGGGAGGGGGGGAGGGAGAGAGAGAATCTCAAACAGACTCTCCCCTCTGAGCACAGGAGCCCCACACAGGGCTGGATCTCAGGACCCCGAGATCATGACCTGAGCTGAAATAAGAGTTGGACACTTAGACACTTAAGCCACCCAGGCACCCTAACTATTAGATAATTCTTAATCTCCGGAAATGGCATCTGTATTTGGGATTATTAAATAAAGTAAAAAAAAGAATAAATTAATAAACTTTTAAAAGCTTAACACACATTTTCAAAAATATTGCTCGCCATACATCAAAAATCCTCCCCTCTTCAATTAAGTTTGTAGCCAAAATGTCTGAATGCACGTTGCTCTGTAGCAAAATAAAATGAGGAAGACTAGAAGAATGCACTGGAAATTGTACAATAGAATACTCAGGAAGAGCTTTCACTGGCTGAGTGGAATTAGCTATGTTTGGGAGATGTAATACCAAAGCAGTGGGGTTATTCATTCATGAAAAAAAGTGATAGTTATAGAATGCTTACTGTGTGCAAAGCATTGTGATAGTTACTATGTATACAGAGATATGAATCCTGTCTTAATGAAGTGTACATATTTCTAAATGCAAATAAAAGGTATAAAGATAATTTTAAAAAGTACATGAATAATTTTCATTTATATTTAAAACATCACAGTAGCCCTATTCTGAAGGTTGAATTAATGGGGAAGGTTATGTGAGTGTAGGGGGGGCAGGGCCTGGTGGTCCTGTGGCTTTCTGCAAGCTGCTCATAATAAAATATTTCATACAAACTAGAAATGAGAATGCCCTGGACTTGTGTAGGGTGTAGAAATGGAAGTAAGTATGTGGATTGGAGAGAGATTTTTGACTACTTGTTCATGGAGTTAATGGAATTTATGAGATAATAAGGGATTGGGGGGTGAATTCTAGGTTTCTGGTTTCAACATGAACACCTGCTATATGGTTACAGTTCTGAATCAAAATATGGTAGATAGAAGGAACCAGGTAGATATTGGGGGTAGGGGTAAGGACAAGGGTAGTTTTAGTATCGAAATCTGCTTATCCAGAATAAGAGATAAGGGACCTGAGGATATGGAGTCGGCAGGTGGATTTGTGGAAGGGGAACTCTGCAGGTACATGGGCTGGGAACCGAAAAGTCTTTGTACTGATTTGTGACAGATTTCTGGCCATGCACTTCCAGGGTCATCTGTATACTCTTTCAAGGGCACAATGCTCATTCTAAGGACCTACCGATCCCAAATCGACAAGTGTCTTCAGGGTACTAATAAAAGTGTGTGAATGAGGGATAGGAAAAGCTGGTTACTCTTAAGCAGTTAATCCCCTTGGAGCTAGCCACCAGCTGTCCTGTGAAAGATGTTTTCAAAGAGTTGGCTCTCAGAAGATCTTTTTAAAATACTGAAATCTGAGCTCCTGGTGATTTGAATAGTAAAACTTTAATTTAAGACCCGTCACTTTTTGTGTCGGTACTCTCCAACAAGTTCAGGGTTCAGTAGATTCCTCAGAATGCACTTTTGTAAAAATCATTACCCTTTAAAATCAAGATAACACAAGTAGTTCAAAAGGGTTTATTTCTTGGCATTATTTCCACTTGTATTTCACATTTGTTTCAAGTTTTAACTTGTATGGACTGCTCATAAAATAACGGGCTTTTAAAAATACACGGCTAAGTATGGCTCATTCCTGTTCTTGCAAAACTTGTACAACAAAAACCTAGTCATTCCAGACTCCTGCTGTCTATACCACAGACCGAACGTCCACTTCAAATGCCCTTGTACTTTTATCCATTAAGTTATATTCTATTATCTCAAAGTTCTCTCCCAGGGAGCCTTTCTTGTCTGCGTGGGCAAAGGGAAGGATCATATAACTTTCGAAGCACCAATTTCCTTCATCTTTTTAAACCATCTATTTCAACAGAATAAGAATTTATAAAATAGGCCCTGCTTTCACAAAGCAGGATCTCAAAACACTGTTAGGTATACCTTTAAAAGTAAAGAAACGCTCCAAATTACAACTAAGTAATAAAACAGAAAGATATGGATCATCTTTCCTCTTCCATACAGTTTCTACACAGCCCAACACGTGATCAGGACCATGATTCAAATTCCTCTGAGGATCTACAGCCACTGTTTTCACTATTGATATGAATAGAAAAAAATAAATGAAATTACTCCTATTAAGTTATTCTCTAAAACGTTAGTCCAGGCGAAACCTCATATGTATATGTTGTGCTCTCCTTATATTATGCTCTTCCTTTGTAACTGTGAGGTTGGCGATGTCTTCCCAGGCAAAGAAACAGATTCAGATTTTAAACTTTGCTGTGCCCTGAAAAATCTATTCACTCCACAGTTAAGAATTAACTCTGGTTAAATATGGTTGCTGGGCATGTTAGAAATAATATGATTTTAATTTGCTTCACCGACAATATGCCTACTATGTGGGGAGATAAGAGTGAAATCCTGTTAAACAAGAAAAAAATAATATGAATTAGTGAATTTTTCCTTTCTTTTTTTTTTTTTTTTTTTTTTTTTTTTTTTTTTTGACAGAGATAGACAGCCAGCGAGAGAGGGAACACAACCAGGGGGAGTGGGAGAGGAAGCAGGCTCCCAGCGGAGGAGCCCGATGTGGGACTCGATCCCGGAATGCCGGGATCACGCTCTGAGAGGAAGGCAGATGCCTAAGGACTGCGCTACCCAGGAGCCCCCTTTCTTTCTTTTTTTTTAAAAGATTTTATTTATTTATTCATTTGAGAGAGACAGCAATAGCAGCGAGAGAAAGCATTAAGTGGGGAGGAGAGGGAGAATTAGGGCTGGGCTCGATCCCAGGACCCTCAGGGCCAAAAGCAGACGCTTAACCAACTGAGCCACCTAGGGGCCCTGTGAATTTTTTTTTCTGATTGCAACATTACCGTAGATTACAAGTTACTAAATATTTTATTTCTCTGTTTCATTTGTGGCATTTAGCGTATTTTAGGGATTTGAGCACCATTAGTAATAATAATGAGGACATCCTTCCAGTTAACAAATGCCTGAGTGGAAGTAACACCAACATTTTGATAAATGATGTGATACTGTAGTAGTTAAAGATTAAAGAGAAAAGTTTGCTCCATATTATTTACCATATTTCTATCTTATTTTTGAAAATATATCCCATTTTAAACAAAAATGGTCACTTTAATTTGGAAATATTATATTAATTGGCTTACAAATCTAGGTTATTTCACTTAATAAGGCATATTATCAGATATACGTATAATTGTTGTTCACAATAAATTATTTGGAAAAGACCAAAAGATTTTCCTGAAGACATATATTGGTGATACATACTATTTGTTTTATCAGATAATTGACAATTGTTAATTTGTGCTATTAGGAACTGCTATCAGGCCTATAGGCTCAGGTCATATTCATCTCAATTGAAATGTGTCCAAACTTACTAAATTATGATGATATGAATGATGACCCATCAAATTTCTAGTTATACTAGGTTTCACTTGGCAAAGGAATATTCTTAAGAATTTTTTTTTTTTACCCCCAATATGCTTCTCAAAGCCTGCTCATTTCAATTCAGAACATATCATAGTTGAGTTTTTAAAAAAAAAAAAAAACGACCTACTTGACATCTGTTGCTGTTACTCTGTCAAATAACTCACCCTTTGTCTTGATCTCAGTGGGGGATGTGTGGGAGGTCCCACAGTTTCTTTCCAGCTGTTACTTAGTCTGGGATAATGTTTTTGGTTTCATACAACTCCCAGCATGCAGTCTGCTCCTGACAGCCTCAATAAAATTCCATTTAAGCAAAATGAATTAAAAGCCAGTGTAAACAAAGTTTAGAAAGAAACAACTAAGAACCCTTCCTGACCTGGCTTATGACTTGGAAAGCTTTATCTTGAGGAAACCTGTCACCTTGAAGGCTCTCACACCACAGGCAGCTTTACGGTAGCCTGAGCCTACCTTTTGCTTCTCTGAACAAACTCTTAAAAGAGTTAGAAGAGCTTCTACGGAAATGTCTGGAGCTTAAGAGCTGGCAGCATCTGCTCAGTATGATAACAGTAGCAGCCTTCTTGGCGGCAGTCTAAACCCGAAAATCCCCAGATCTATCCCAGACCTAGCACCGGAGAAAAAAGATTGCATTAAACCATCACTTTTCAAACTTTCCGAAGGGAATCACACCTGAAAGAGAGTTGCAACTCGCTCCCTCCCTCTCTCTGCCCCGTCTCCCTCTCTCTTACACACACACACATGCACACACAGTAGACAAGGAAAATAAGATGCTACAGAACAGTCAAAAATAAAGTGAAAGTGCTCAGTGTGTTTCAGAAAACTAAGTGTATTCCAGAAAGTGCTGACTGTGTTTCAGGGAACGCCACAGTCACTCACTGAAGAAATCACGGATAATGATGACTTGGATAATCAAATCAACATTGGATCAGCAATACATGAATAAATATAGATGGCCAAGAAATCTTAATTTTCAAACACCTTTGCCTACTCCTATATCAGCATGCCTCACACTGGCTCTGCCCAACGTGTGTATATTACACTATCATCCATCACCGGTGCTGCTGATTATCCAGCGAGATGGCCTGTGCTGGAACTTCCATTCAGCTCCTGATCAGCTGCCCCTGTGCCTCAGTTCCCTCGCCTGCAAGTGACGGTGATTACACCACCCATCTCTACAGTGATTCTAAGGATTAATCAGCGAACATAGATAAAGATCTTAAAATAGTGTGAAATAATAAAGACCTGTAAGTGCTTGTTATTCTTATCCCTCTCTTTTTTCTAATAACTTCTATTGTTTACTGAAATCAGTCATATATTTAGATGAAAGCATCAGCAAAGGAGCGGGAAACTAGGAAAGTACATTCACATCTTAGAGTTTCCCTCTAAAATGATGCTATTGGGACTCTTAAAATGGGAACACACTGACATCTTCCCCAAAGCATTAATGCTGTTTTCTGGATGTTTCGACATGAAACAGGGTTTATTCTTTTCTTTTTAATCCAGCATCCATAAGTGACATATTAGTGATTATTTTTAAAAAAACAGTGTAATACAGGAGAATATCTTAACATTTGTCAAGGGCTAAGTACTAGTTCATCACTGAATTCAAAAAGAAAAAAAAAAACTGTCGTATAGACATAAGTGGTTAAGAATTACTTCAGGGCCCACATATAAAATTTTTTAAAAAATCACTGTTCATGGCTTTGAGTTATTCTAACAGGTTTCCTGGATTTTTTTCATTGTTTGATCCCTTAGACTTCTTAGAAACCATAGGATTACTAAAAAAGGCCAATTTCTCAGAAAGTTGTTAGATTTCAGTGATTTAAGCAAAATTTTAGTAATTCCTACTCAACTTTATTTATTGAATTCCTTTGTTATACCAAAATGTGACAAAGACTATAGAATAATTAGTTATCAAGAAAGAGTCATAGCAAAATTTTACTTAAAGAAATGTGTTTCTGAAACCTAATGACATAAAGAGCACACATTGAAGAAAATCACACCCAGTGTTCAAATGGGTTCTATTGGTCATCATATTTAGTTGGTTTAAATATGATGGGACTTAGAGTTTGAAACGTGAGAAGAGGGTGATGGTCATAACATCATTATTCGTAGTAAAATAGTGATATTTATTATTAAATGCGTGACTTGGTCTGGGGCTATGGGAGGGTACCCGAGCCAGTGCCCCCGGGCCAGCAGAGGGCGACACAGGCCGGCACGAGCGGTCTTGGGCTCCAGGGTCAGCAGGAGAAGTCTGCGTATGCTGGGGTAGATGATGACTTCTCCCCGATTTCTTACCTGTGGTTCTTGTGCTCCGAGGGAAACTCTGAAGCTTTCCAGAGACTTTAGTTCCAGCTTCACGTCCTTTATATTTTTCCCTTAAATTCTCAGCAGCCTGATTTGATACTTTCGATTTTTAAATCAAATACCAAACGTCAAGAGGTGCTTCAGCACCTGTAACCATTGAGACTTGCGATCAAACCCTGATGGTAGAGTCACCCTGTATCTCCATTTGTTTGTTTCAGCGTGTCGTAAATCAAAATATGCTACACATTATATTTTGAACTCCTTTTCACTCAAAAGTGCTCCAATCTGAACAAAAAAATGCATGGTTACTCTAGCCATTGGAATTTAAAATTCTGGCAGTTGTAATACACTTATGTTTCCCTAAGAAATATCCTTTCTTTCAAGCAAGGCTCCATCAAGGAGTGCAAATCACCCCTGAGCTCCGGTGCTACTTTGCTTCTCTGTCATGAGGCAATGAATGAGGACTGACACATTCTATAATCTTTATTTGCCCAAACTCCTTATTAGTAAGAATGCCCTGTCCTAAACCTTAGTCTAGGGCTAGCGACCTTGGTCCTCTCACCTATCTGTGGCTTCTCTTTCTATAACTGTCAAATTCTCCATAGAAATAAAATTCCCAATTTATTATCTAGCCTGGGAATGTCTGGGGAGAACACAATAAAGTTTGCTGAAGTCTTTCTGCTTGGCAAAATGTCAAGAGAGGAAAGACGAAGTACGAAATAATAAGGTCCATGGTGCTTATCTCCTCTCTTCTCTTGTATTTTGCATTCTATAAGTACTTCTTACTTTTTTTCATTTAGAGACTGCTTTTGAAAAGAGTAATTGAAGAACAATACGATGATTTTGAACAGCTTCTTTCTACAGGGAAATTATTGATAGAAAAGGAATGAACCACTTTAGTTTTTACCTTAACAGATGACAGGTTGCACCACGAAATGCCTTCTAAATTCTTACAAAGAAATCAAACTACCTTTGGATTTAAAAATATGTTTGTAAAGATCTATGACTCCCTGTTGTTATCAAATTAGGAATAAGTTTTAAGTTCAGATAGTCAATGTTTTTCTGTGTATTATCTTTAGAAATAGGATGCTCATGAATGAGAAAAATTGTTAGATACTAGGTCCGAAAATAATTGTTTCTCATTTTTACACTTAGCGCTTCTTCCCAGGTAAATTATAGCCCAATGTTTGCTACGTCCTATTGAACGCATACATCCTTCATTGCATGGCTTCTATGCCTCTTCCCCAGGTAGTCTCCTCCCTGAGAATGTTACTATCAAACTTGTAACCACAACTGAAAAGAATGTCCACCCTTCACTATCCGTTTCAATATCTATCATCTCCAAAATGCTGTTCTTGATGCCCCAGAAAATCAGACTGTTGATTACTTTGTCCATATATAACAACTTCCTGAAAATATTTTAGGGCTCCCTTTGGGCACTTAAGTTCTTTGAAAATAGGGATTATGAACTATTAATCTTCATTCTCTCTATGGTGTGTGGAATGTGTGGATGTAAAGGTAGGGCAGTATAAATTATAAACGTTAGATATTTGTTGAATTAAATTAGTTTTTATAGGAAGTATATAGTTTTAAGTCAAACAGTTTGAAAGTAGCCTTATTTATAAAAATATCATGATATATAGAACATTCTAAGCAATAGCTGCATATTGTAACATACGCATTTGTCTATATGTATAATCTTTCTATGAAATGTTTTACAATTCTCCATGATTATAATATCTTAGAATTATTTATTTGTGATAATGCTTTATTTTTATTATTCTGTTATGAACTTGATTTTCAGTTCTCAGGTCCAAAATGTGAGTTCCAAAAGTATACTTTTCCTTTCAGTAAAAAGGTTCCCTGTATATTGAGACATATTCTAAGGAAACAAATTTAAAAAATAGGTAATTGTCATGTTTTCTTCTCATCCTACTAAAATATTGTTAGCTTTCTTGAGGATAGGAGAATTATAAAAATAATAAAGTATAATTTTTATAATAAGCACTTTTTCAATAAAGATATTTTAATATGTAGTTAGCCAAATACAGTGTTCATATATCTGCTTTTTTTTTTTGATTTTTTATTATATTATGTTAGTCACCATACAGTACATCCCCGGTTTCCGATGTAAGGCTCGATGATTCATTAGTTGCGTATAACACCCAGTGCACCATGCAATACGTGCCCTCCTTACTACCCATCACCGGTCTATCCCATTCCCCCACCCCCCTCCCCTCTGAGGCCCTCAGTTTGTTTCTCAGAGTCCATAGTCTCTCATGTTTCATTCCCCCTTCTGATTACCCCCCCTTTCTTTATCCCTTTCTTCCCCTACCGATCATCCTAGTCATATATCTGCTTTTTTATACTTTATATCTTATAATAATTTGATTTATAATCATCTTATGGAAAAGAAAGCCTAGACTGATAGGCATTTAAGCAAATACTTATTTTGTAAAGCAGCTGATATATATACACTCAAATCTTTCCTGGGCCTTATCTACCTCTAGTTATCCTTTTCTATTTATTTATTCAACTTGGGATGAGGAAAAAAAAACAATTGTTTTTCTTATAAAAATGAATGATGGTTTCTATAGTTTTCCAACTGTGTTTTCAAATGTGTTGTAGATAATGCATCAGAAATATCTTTAAAACTTTATTGGTTCAGGGAAGTTGTGTAGAACCAAATTTATCCTGGCACCTGTAATGAATTTTTGATGTACCAAATGTTCTTTTGAAGACCCATCTTATGTTTTTCATGAAGCACTTCCATTTTTCCTCTGAGAGTTTGAAAGAAAGGAAGTGAAAGCACTAAACAGTTTTTCAGAGGTTAAATTTGCTCACTTATAAAAATAAGCCTAATTACTGCTTAAACACAAAATGTACAGAATTAACAAGAAACTTCACTTGAGTACTCCAGTCTGTGAAATACAAAACATTCGAAGTTTTATTGGCAAGATTATATAATTAGAATCTCTAAACTATATAACCACTCTATAAAAATTAGAATTATTTAAGCATGTAAGATTTTACCTATGTTCTAAATATTATAGCCATAGAGCACACAATTATTGTTAGGTTGGTAAATAAAGTTTTACATTAACTCTGGCAAAAGGTAAGAATAAAGAATGACGATGACAATCTTAACAGTAGATTGAAAAAATATCTCTACCTACTGCTTTTCTTGTTAAGATTTTCTGATAAAAGTTGGCAAAGCAAATTAACCTCATACATACTTTATGCGCATGTATATAAGCATTGATAATGGAGATAATATCATGAACGATTAAGCTGATATTTTTTCACTCTTACAGAAGATAAATCAGGTCCCTCCAAAGCCATTCAAATATTATAGTGACAGTAAAGGGTCAAGGACAAGAACTACTTCGTGAGAAAGGAGGAAATAATGCAAGGAAGTCCTGCCTCCTTGGAAAGAAAAGTAAAGGAAAACGCCGTGCGTACAGGAGGCTCAGGAACACAGAAAGAGGAGGTAAAGGACTAAAGTAGTCAGACACGAATATTCTGGTTCCCTGCACACACATACATGCGTACACACACATACAAGATTGGAAGATTACAAAAGAAACAAGTGAAAGAAGTTTAAGGTAAACCCAATTCCTTTTTGGTACTTTTGAAAAAGCTTATTGCCACAGACCATCCCTTACTAAAAGAAGCATGAAGCGATTAGGCATAGAAAGAGACACAACTATTGCTCACCATGCTCCTTCAGCTATCATTGTTAGTTAAAGTCTAGAAATTGCAAATGTTTTGTGGCAGACGCAGAAGGTGCTCACATGAGAGTCAGGGCCTGGGGGAGCTGACTTGGGCAAAAGCCAACAGGCTTACCAGTAACTTGAACAGCTTAAGTGAGGGACCAGTTAGAGAATGAATGTGTGATCCAGAAGAACGTGCAGGACCATGCAGAACGAAAGACTGACTGAGCCAACAAATCTACTTTGTTTTAGCTAAGAATTGTGCCTCTACACTTCAAAAGTGAACTGAGGCAGGGCAGTCAGTGATCAGTTAGATTGGAGACATCTCCCAGAGAGAAGACTTAGAAAACAATACATAGCCACGCTCACCCTTGATGACAGAAGGATGACCCATCTCTCCATGCCTGCAAACCTGAAAGCTCATCTCTCTTTGGACATGAAATCTCATATGTACTCCCATGTATTGTTCATCTTTCTGTGTTCATGTAATGCTACAGAAGTGAGTTACATCGACGAATGAGGAAGATCTGTTCTATAAGGTTATTTAGGAGTACTGTTCTTTTGTCTTGTGGTTCGTCTTTCCCCTAAGCTCTAGGGTGTTTCCATCATCTCTATATTTGAAACTAGATCCACACCATCATGTATTTTAGCTCAAAGAAAGGGGAAAGGAGGATTTTGAGGTCAAACGATTTCTTTACAGAAAATGATTCAGAAAGTGGTACACATCAGTTTATGCACACCACGTTGGGAAACCCAAATTGCAAGGAGGCTGTGAAATATCTTAACCTCAGCTTCCATGTCCCTACTAAAACTCTACTACATGGAAAAAGAAAACATGAAGAGAATTTGCTCATCTGCCACACTTGATAATTTTCAAAAAGACACTGAGTTTGAAATAAATTAACTTCCAACATCCCACAGCTAATTGTATATGCCTACAATTCATTGCTGTCCAACAAGATGGGGATAACACAGTAGATAGGATTAGCTACACAAATTTAAAAAATACAAATCTTATTTGCTGATTTAACTGGAATAATGAAAATGTGTAGGCATATTACGTATATATTCTGTTGGCTTATGTGCTTAAATTAATTGAAATTCTTGGTGAATACTACTTCTTTTGCGAGTTTAATACCATTTCCATAACATTGTCTGAGATTCCTGAATGATTATGGGTCTGTAAATTTCTCCATCATCTCAATCGCTCTCCAAATTGCTCACTGTGGTCCAGGCTCATTGAACTCCCCCTCTATTCCTAGAACACACTAATCTCTTTTCTTCCTCAGAAGTTCCGCACTCTTTATGTCCTCTAGCTTTATCATACCTCTAGTTCTTCACTTACTTGGCTCCTCCCTCTCCTTCAGATATCTCCATAACTTCTCCAAAAAGAGTTGCATCTTTCATGACCATTCTGTCTAAAGCCATCCCTTCCCTATTTCTCAGTTACATCAACCTGGGTATTCATTTCCTTCACCGAAGTTTTCACAATCTCTAATTATCTTATTGATTGATTTATTCAGTAGTGCACTGTTTGTCTCCCATACACAGATGTAAGTCCCATAAGTCTTCCATGTCTCTCACCCTACTATCCTCTCTGCCTATTGCGATGAGTGACACAAAATGAAGTTTAAAAATGTTTGTTGATTGAGTGAATGGCGAAGATAAATCTTTTAAGAAACAAATATAAATAGCTGTGTGTGTACATGTATGTGTGTATGTGTACTCTGAGCTAAATCTTACTATTCCTTAAAAGATGGGCTAAGAGAAACTTGTTTACAGAAATCTCAGGCAAGTTTTTCATAACAAGTACTGATAATGTATGGCTATAAAACACCATGTTGTTACCCTCGAGGCATTAGAAATCCAGCCAAAAATGGATCGTTGATGACTAAACCAACACAGTTTCACATTCTGCTCCATACTCAGAATAGAACATATGCCTTTGTAGCCCCTGCTTATGCAAATCTGTGTTGTTTTATATTAGTTTCTTTATTTTATTTTTATGTTTGTGTAAAGGAGTTTTAATAGCAAATTTCCATAAAGATGGGGCTTAAATTACTCTAACATCGGTAATTACTCTTTAGACTATATGATAAGCAGCATGATTGAGTAGAATTTTATTATATTGTTTTATGGAATAGTATAGTATAGGTTTTTCTAATGATCTTTCGATCAGACTTTGTGCATGTTTAATGACCTCGGGCAAGTGATGAAAACTCTTCAGACTTCAGTTTCTTCATCTACAATAATGGACATAATATTAGCTCTAATATCTTAGAATTGTTGTGAGGAACAACAATTTAATCTATATTTGTAGAAACTACAAAGCAGAGTGTCTGCCACAAAGCAAGGATTCAATGAATCTTAGCATGTTCCTGGGTGACTACCCAGGGGTTCTCTGCTAAACTTTGACACTGTTAGTGTTGACTTGCTTAAACCTACCAAAAGCTAAGCAAGTTAGAAATTATGATCTCTATCCTACAGATGAGAAAATTGTAGTTCAGAAATATAAATTCCCTACTGTCATACAGGTTGTGGGCAGCAAAGCCAATTCATTTTCAATTTACTTGCATTATCTTGTTCTTACTTAATAACCTACCTTCAGATTCCTTTCATTTCAGATAATCTGGCAACCAGCACCAGAAAATAAATCTTTAAATTATTGTTTCTCTTATTTGGAACTATTGGTGTGTTGATAGTTAAGCAAGAGAGGGTAAAGATAAGAAAAAGTGAGAAAGGAAGGGAAGAAAATGGGAGATCAGAAAAGTCTAAAGTGCCAATGACAGCATAAGTTTTAACAAAATTAGACAAAGTAAGTCATCTCTCTTTCTTTTCCTTAAAAAGGCCCCAGTAATATAATCTTACTAATTATTGGACAAATGTTTTTAATATAGGAAGAAATCAGGGGGTTGTGTGAAAATATACATATCTTATTATACTTATTCTCTTTTAAACATTTAAATTCGTATTTAATTCCAAAGGTGGGTGGGCGGGGTCAAAGATTTGAGTATTCTACTCCCACTTCAGAAGATGTATTCTGGAGCACAATTTAAAACATTCTATGTTGGCCTTTCTATGTATCTTTCTACAACTACTTCTCTTTCTTTCTATCTCACTCAAAGGCAAAAGTAGTTGATAGGAAAGAATGTGAAGTTTTGAGGGCATCGAAGGTGGAAACTATTCCAATTACTGTGCTGCTTTGACATACTCTCAATTGTAAAACAGCCCATAAGTTCATATTGGTAATTAAAATCTACTATTTCAGAAAAACAATCAGATAGTTCATAAATCATATACCCAAGGTACACTAGACATTGGAGACAAATGGAAATTTGATCCCTGAAAAAATAAAGTCGAAATTTTTCTCTATGTTAGTATTCTCTCCCTTGGCAATGCAAGAGTGGTTCTGTTTCATTTAAATATCTTCATTTAAGATTTAGTAAGATCCATCCTTTCTTGGTTTTTGCTCTCACACACTGGTGTGGAGATGACTCATGTCTTGTCCTGAAGTGTCTGTACTCTAAGGTCTTTGACATCATTGGATACTGTTCCAGCTTTTTCTGCCTCTCACCTCCAAAAGGGCATCTGAAGAAGGAATCTTGAATTATCAAAGATTAATAATTTATTTTCCAAATAGTTCTCCATGGGAACAGAGCAGTCTGCCTCTCATGTTCATCTGAAGGGTTGATGGCTGCGTGACTCTCTCAACACTTCCCACAGAGCAGTGCTGAGTGTCCACGGACCCTTCATGTCCTTCCCAGCGGCACGCAGGCAAAGTGATCTAAAAGAAAGCTACTCACTTCCTGTTATCTTGTTTCATTGCATGAGACCATGTTTTTTTACTTACATTCATTGACTGGTTTTTGAAGAATTTTTCTAAGTTCTTCACCATTTTTTGACTTCTCTTGCACTCTTAAGATTAAACTAGAATAGAGCTAACTTCTAGTTGTTTAACTTATATACTGTAAATCAAAGCTCTTAAGGAATTGGTGCATGTGCTTTTTTTAAAATTTTAAAATAAACACAAGTAAAACAGCACAGAAATATATTTTTTTAAACTAAAGATCTTAAAAATACAAAAACGCAGCCACAAAATCCTCTCACTGTTCAATTCCTGATGTCTTAAAGTGACCTAGCTACAGGAAAACAATTCTGGGTGTCATTTGTGTAAATGAGAAAGGAGCCATGGGAAAGATTTACTCCAGTGTGTTGCCATAGAACACAAGCATAAGCACCTACAAAGAAACTTCAGCAGTTAAGATTCCCCATACAACAGTAACTCGCAACGTGATTGTACACCTCGCCAAAGATGCCGAGACAACAGCACTGTTAGCTGTTCCAGGCAATCAACTCTAGAGAGAAATTGCCAGTTATGTTTGTCTTGTTTGCAAGATGCATCCTTAAGGCTACATTCATGAAGACTTTTTGATCACACTCTGCCTATCAGAAATGAGAAGCCAAGGTCTTACTGTGGTGTTAGATGTACCTGGGTTGGATTAACTTGCTTCCTTGGGCTAGTTATGTTACCTTTCTAAGTCTCAATTTTCACATTTCTAACTTGAAAAAAATGGATTTACCTTATACGATTGGCATATTCTAGTGATTTAAAATAATGTCTCCATGTAGAAAATGCTAAATAATTTTTAACTATTATTACAAAGTGAGTTCCAAATTCTGAATCATTGTTCTTGTTTTCTTCAATCTTATTTGTTGGGAATTTATTGATCATTCTTTCAAGTTTAGATTTGTTAAGGTTATCAGTCAAGATTTAGTTACATTGAGAATGACCAAGAAAAAAATAAATTAAACTACGAGTGGCTAGTCATAATACTTTAAAAAAAAATTGAAGTATTTTTGTCTCTCATTCGTAGAAATTAAGTATAGAAGAAGAAAATCTAAGGCTACTGTCACAGTTTACTCTACAACCTTAAAAATATAACTTCAATAATAGTAAGAGTGAATATGCTTTTAGTGCTTCCTAAGCAACAAGAACATAGCAAACAGTTTTACTTATATCTCATTTAATACCCACGACAATCACAACATTATCCCAATGTTATACATGAAGTAACCGAGACACAGAGATAATGCATACATTGTCTAAGATCACACAATTCTGACACTTGTCATGGCTAAAGCCACCACATCTGCATCCAAGCAAACAAAAAGGAAGAAGGAAACAGAGAAAGTCATGATTTTCAGGAAATTTCTTGAATTTTACGCATGCGATTTTATCTCATTGGCCTTTATCTCATTGGCCTCAACTCAGTAACAAATAATACCTATTCGCAAGGGATGCTGGGAAAGGTAGTCCTTATTTTTAGAGACAATGTACCAACTTAAATACTCGGAAGTTCACCTGTTAAAGAAGAGTGTATATTGAGGGACACCAGCCTGTTTCTCTCATAAGGATGCATGCAATTCCGTTGGATTTTGTGCTCATGATTTAGAGCTCTAGCTTTCGAACACAGACATACTTTATGCAAATCTATTGCTGTTGTTGCTCTTCTCCCTGTAGTATCTTTCTACTAACAGCAGATCTGAGATCTCAATCATCCTCAGAAAGTGAAGTCATTGTGTATTCCATACAAGACAAGTTAACCCTCAAATCGAGTCTCCTTCAAAATCTTTGTTACTGGTGATCTCATATATTTTTTGAACTTAATATAGAAAAGTTAGTCTTTTATAAACAAGTTCAGAAATTTGGAATTTCTGACCATTCATTAATAACGTATACTTAAACCATATAGTATTTTCCAGGTACTTTTTTAGCACTAGGCTTGAAGAGATAAATAAGTCCCTATTTTCACAGATGTTACATTCAAGTGAGGGGAAATAAATAAATTCCTGTACTATTTACTGGATGATTGATATATAAGTTACATTTTCTACTTTTGAGTAAATTTTTAAAATATCATGTGATAAATAAATACACCCATAGAATTACAAGTATAATCCTATGTTCTTACTAGAAGCATAAGTGATATTCATTGTGGATAGCATCAAGAATTACATTATGCTAAGTGAAATAAGTCAAGCAGAGAAAGACAATTATCATATGGTTTCACTTATTTATGGAACATAAGAAATAGGAAGATTAGTAGGAGAAGGAAGGGAAGAATGAAGGGGGGATAAACAGAAGGGGGAATGAACCATGAGAGACTGTGGACTGTGGGAAACAAACTGTGGGCTTCAGAGGGGAGGAGGATGGTGGATTGGGATAGGCTGGTGATGGGTATTAAGGAGGGCACATATTGCACGGGGCACTGGGTGTTATACGCCAATAATGAATCATGGAATATTACATCAAAAACTAAGGATATACTGTATGGTGACTAACATAGCATAATAAAAAATTATTATTAAAAAGATTTTTAAAAATGTAAAACAATGCTACTTTTCTCAATAAAGTACTTATATATTGGGAAATATACTTAATTTTCATAAAATGTATTATTTATATATAATGGGTTCATTATTATTTTAAAAGAATTAAATATTTTCAATTTTCTCAGTTAAAAAGAATTACAAAGGGTCTGGAGTTTTGCCCTATTTGCAAACCAATGTGTTTTACCCTATTTGCAAACCAATGAGTTTTACCCTACATGCAAATCAATAAATTAGCCTGCTGTGATTTCATAGATGCTGGTCGAAGACATAATATTCCTGTGTCAGAGACAAAGAACACTACTGTTCAGACCACAACACACGGGATGAGATGTATCTTCATATCAATTCCCCTTGCTTTCCAAGTCCCATGGGGATGATGCAGACTGGCCCAGGTCAAAGCTGTATATACAGGAGGTCTGTGTCACAATGAGTAACCCGGAGCTTAGCAAGCCCTGATTTTTTAAAAAGGGACTGCTAGCAAATCAGGTCAACTTTTCCTTGAAAGGGGACATTATGTTTATTACACAGGTTAAGAAACAAATTTTCCCTCTGCTCTGAAGAGAAACACTATCTCCTTCTTGCAAGGCAAGTTGCTATACAAACATCCATTAAAAGGTAATCCAGAGCAGGAACTGATCCAAAATGTTCAGAGACATCATGGAGAGTTGTTTCCCACCAAATATGTAAGACCACAAGGTTAGTCTTTCAGATGGGTTTCCACAAAATGAGAAGTTCAGGTATTTAAATAACCCAAACAAAAGATCACTGCTTCAGTCCAGTTACATACAGCAGAAACTTTTTATGATAGATTACAAGAGCTGGTGAAGATGAAAGTAAAATAAGGATATTGCCAAGTGCATTTGAGAAATCACACTTTATCCTGGGGAACACAGAGTCAGTTAAACAAGAAAAATGGTGGTGAAATCAAAATTTGGGGCAGATTTTATAGACTTGCTGGAGTGGGATCATTACCAAGAATCCTGGTGAGAGACACAGGCATGGGGATAATCCCCTGATCAGATAAGAAGGACAAAGCGAAGGAATATATCCAACACATTTCCAGTATTTTGAGCCCAAATCATCATGAGAAGTATGACATACACGGAGAAACAAATAAGTCAAGTCAGAAAAAGAAGTAGTTTTACAGCTGGGAGAATCAGGCTGATTTGAATTATGTTTAATTTGATCTAGTCTGAAAATATCTCAAAGTGGAAAATATCCAATAGGATGTGGGGGATTTGAGATTAGAAGATGTGTTGAAATCAAGCTTTTGATGGATGTGAAACTGGCAGACTCACTTGCGAGCTTGGAAGCAAAATAAAATCTCAGAACCTTCTTAGCTCCTGACAATCTTGTCCATTACGGATGGGGAAGGGTACAGATTGCCTAAGTAATGCTAAGAAAAAGAGTCCTCTGTACAAATTGAGGTCAATTCCTGACATAAAAGAACTTTTTATTCTAAATGTTAATAAGTTTCTATATCTCACCGACCTGAACTTTAGTTTCAGTCTGAAAAAAAATAAAATTACATTTCATGCAGTCTGGCAAGTATGGTGCTCAGTCTTTTGTTGGCCCAGAGCATGTAAGTACACTGGATTCAGTTAATTAGTAAACTAAATCTTCCCTGTCTAAAAAGTCCCTGAATATTTCTTCATTGCTTTATATACTCTGTGGAGTTATATCAGAATTTGAGGACGACTTAACTGTAATTTGAGTTAACTGAATGGCACAGAATACTCTTCAACTTTTCCCTCTGGCAGTTGATTTATTCATTCCTTCACTCACACATTTAATTATACAACAAATTCTTCTTTATCAACAAGTTTGTTGCAATGCATTTTGCTAGGTATTATATATTAAACAACAATGAATCAACACATGTTATATCTTCTTTCTTGTTAAAAAAATGTCTGCATTGAACCTTAGGTTTAGTCATTGAAGCAGTGTGGTTGTGCCTAAAAACCTGTCATCATGCCTACCCCAAGTAAGACTCTTAGCCACAAGCAGCTTGAACAAATGTAGTTGACTTAGGCAAAAAACACATGTTTTTTTAGACTACATTTTTTTAAAAGGAAAGATGGGAACTGCCATCACTCTGGGAATGCTGCAAAGTCAAGGTTACAACATGAGCAGAAATAAGGGAGTGCACGTGGCCAGAGCAAAAACCAAACGGGAAGGGGTTTGGTGAGAATAGTGTATGTTTCACGCCTGTATCCTGAATCTTACACAGCCACTGTCAAAAGTCAAGCATATAGTATATCAATAGCCAGGCTCTATGGATATGTCTGGACATCCTGCTACAAAGCATCTCTTGTGCTCCAGCCTTATACCTAGACCCCCAGCCCTGCATCCTCCTGGCACACACACAGCCTCCTCATGTGTTCTCATTTCATCCACTCATTGGCTGATCTTCCTTCAATTCTACCACTGGCAGCACTCAAAAATTAGCAGAAATAGTTAACCAACCATGAACGAATCCAATGTTTAAACACTTTATTTTACAGTCTTAAATTAAAAATATTTCATTTTAAGTAGCAGTTAACCTTTTACAAATATTTTGGAGTGTCTGATAAACTCTTGGGCAGTGATATATATTTTGAGCACGAAAAAACAAAGACACTAACTTTGCCTTCAAGATGTCACTGTCTAAGGGAAGAAGCCATAAAAAAGCTAATTATCCATTATATTAACTATTATAGAATAAGTATTCTCCTAGAGTTTTGTGTAAGGAATTATAAAAATGCAGATATGAGACTAATTCTGCCTGTAGTAGTGAAGAAAAGCTGCAAAAAAAGAGATGCACACAGTCTTTAAAATACCATGTAGGCATGAACATAATTTCTCCACTTGTTCAGGGTGTGGCTCTCCCGCTCTATTTTCAGTCAAACATGCCCAGTTAATTTGTACTTTGCAGGGGTGAAGCAGTAAACCATACCTCAATGAACATAATTTGGTTAGCCTCAAGCAGCATCCCAAAATCTACAGTCATATAGCATTTTGGTCCTATCCTCCCAAAGCCCTGGGCTACACAATAAATTTCCTTAATATTACAGTTGTTGGATGATAAGGGAAAAATAACATGTAACCAGAAAATAGAATTTTAAAAGCTGTTTTTTAATGTACCGAGGAAACGTATTCTGGAAATGAATTCTTTATCTTCAAGATTTAATCTGCCTGGGGTACATTCTTGGGATGAGAGGAAGACAAGGCAAAGGTAGACATACATGGAAAAGTATTCAAAAGTTTACATTTTAAGCTTTCCATTTGATATTTTAAGGTGTCGTAGATATTTTTGTGAGCTCTCTCTGTGTGAGCTGAATATATCAGCCTGCTTGTCTGTGGAATGCCTCAAACAGCTCAGCAGTGCACTCAGCACGGATCGTGCATTTGTACATCATTCAGAATTTGGTGCCGCCATTGCAAAAATGTCACTAAACTTTGGCATTTACATTAATAGGAGATATTTTTTTCTTTTAATTTCACAAAGTGGAATTTCTGGAATAATGGCTTGATTAGCTTGTTGACATACTCCTACAGGGACTGGGCTACCTGCTTCAAAGTGTCTCACTTGTCCAGTGCATCTTCTCACTCTGAGAGGGTATGGGCCTTGTGCTTTCAGGGATGGAAGTATCTGGCTGTTGTGAAATAGTTCCTGACATTCTTTACTTTCCCTTGAAAAGAAATCTGATTTTGTTTCCATAGAAAATAATTGTTCTGGATTATACTATTGTCTCTGCAAGAAGATCTTTGAAACATAAATATATAAGAAAAGTTCAATATTCTAGGAAGTAGTACTTTTCTAGAACTATTTTACTCACTAATAAATTGCATGGTATATATCACTAGAATAAATCCAAGAATGTATACATGAATAAGTGGATGGATGGAAATTAGTTGGCTACAACTTTTGACAGCAAAGCCTAGGGTAAGTGAAAATTGAGACTCAGGATACACCAGATTTCTACATTGTAAAGATTGCTAAATTCCTAAAGCAGAGAAATTTTCCAGAAATAGCAGGAGCAAAGGATGCATCAAAATTGGAAGCAAGCCAAAATATAGATAACCTGTCTACAGAAAATGATGAAAAAAAATAGGTCTCTAGATTTGACAAGTACGTATTGAAGGATTTACAATGTAGTCTGCGTGTGTGCACGAATATATGCATTTGTGTTTAGCAAAAATTGGCACCAAAACATTTTGATGGCGGACATTAGTCCCAAAAGGCTATGACCAGATCCTTCCAATTGCCAGCTAATACTCTATTAATATCTTCAACAAATACTTTGCTCCCTTGATTTTCCTAAAATGAATTTTACAAAAACACCATCATGATGTTAAGGATTATCTTGCAATTCAGATGAGTGTGTACACTGATCATTGGTTATTTGATTAGATTTTTTTAGCCTGATTTCCCTTGCTATTGAGAGAAGATGCTGGAAAAGCGCAGAACTGAAAATTGATTGTACCAATTAAGGATTCATAGAAGTTGTGAAACAAGTGTCTGATCTGCATTGTGTATTCTATCTTTGTTGGGCATTGTATTACTTATCTCCTGCTTTATAAAATATGACCCTCAAAATTTAGCAGTTCAACACAGCATGCTAATTATTGTCTCATTGTTTTAGTGGGTCAGAAATTAAGGATCAACTTGGCTGAGTGATAGTGAATCAGGGTGTGTCATGAGTTTTAGTTAAGACATGTCAACAGAAGGTTCAACTGAAGGATAATCCACTTCCAAGTTCACTCCATATAGTTGTGGAGGTCCTTAGTTTCTCACTGGCTATTGGCAGGAGACTGTATTTCCTCACCACAGGGGCATCCCATTAGCTGACTCGGTTGACATTAAATGCTAGGTAGCCTCTCCCAGAGTGAGTGATGAGTGATGATGTGTAAATACAGATGTAGATACAGATGTAGATGTACATAAGAGGAGTAAATTCAAGACAACAACTTCTTTCTTTTGTAACCTAATTTCAAATATTGACATACTGTCACTTCTGCCAAGTTTTGTTGGTTATCTAAACTAACCTTGGTATGATATGGAAGGAAACTACAAAAGGATATGTACTAGGAGGCATGTATAACTGGAGATAATTGAATGGTGATCAAAAAATGTATTTTTTAATCTGACATCTAAAAATCTGTAGTTATTCTCTAATTTTAGGACTAAACAATAATGAAAAAAATACAAGAAAAGACAAAGAAAACAATAAGTCTTGGCCTGTCAAGTACAATAAAATTCTAATAGTCTTGGGGTGCCTGGGTGGCTCAGTCGGTTAAGCATCCGACTCTTGATTTCAGCTCAGGTCCTAACTACAGGGTCATGAACTCAAGCTTGAAATTCCAAGGTCTGCTTGAAATTCTCTCCCTCTCCTTTTTCCCCTCCCCCAGCTCCATCTCTATCTCTCTCTGTCTAAAATAAATAAATATTTTTAAAAAATTCTAATAGTTTCATTTTCAAAAGAATAAGTTGAGACCCAGTATCTTACTTGATATGAAAAATAAGCATTATTAATCAATATGTATCCTTCCTGTGATATTTCACTGCATAACAAACTACCCGCAAAATAAGTGTCTGAAACAACCTTTGTTATTTTTCAGAACTTTCTGATGAGGCTACACAATGATTTTTGTGTGAGCCAATTTTACTGATTTCTGTGGGCAGCTGGTGGTTCAGCAAACCTGGATGGTATAGAACACCCTCACTCAGAGGTCTGTTTGTGGACTAATGTTATGTGGGGTGACGAGGGTGTCTTGGCCGGGCGTCTCTCATCATCCATTCAGATAGTTAGCCTAGACTCACTGACATGGGTATAGTCAAAATTTTCCCAGGATTAACAAGAGATAGAAAGCCTTACTCTTTCAAGATTCTTTTCCAATCTGTGCTGATGTTACGTTTGTTACTGTCTGTCCTCAAAGTAAGTCTCATAAACTCTACCTCTTGATGTAAAGCGTGAAAAGTCATATTGCAAAAGGACCTGAATATAGACATGAGGAAAATTGGTTACTAATTTTGTTGTCAATAAAGTCTCCAATTCTTATTAATACCAATCTATTATTTCTGGGAACAGTCTAAGAATGTTGTTAATTTTGTCTTGGTATGGAGCACACTCCAATCCAGCAAGAGAAAGAATGAAACTAAGGTTTACATGTAGTAATTTGAAAAGTCTCCAAAAAGCAGGAGAGAGACTGGTGAGGAAGACATAAAGAAAAAAGATAAAGCCAAATTCCTTAACTGATCTCCTTGGGACAACTAAGATTTGATCCAACCAGGACCTTCTAAGGACACAGGCACCTGAGTCTCTGAAGTATCAAATCATGGGAAAGAAGAGGGGAGCTTTTTCCACCAACTGTCACACTCGTTTTGGTCAACGCTGCCCCATGGCAAATAATGCCCTCACACTCCCAGGTCATTCTGGCATTAATATGGATTTCCCTTCGTGTAAACCTCAATGTAGTTAAGGAATTCCCATGAGAGAAAACAAGCTATGCACAGTACAGCTCAGAGGCTGGTTACCAAAGCCTGGAGGAAAATGTGGACCAAGAATTATGTGGAGCACAAAAGATTTATAAACAGCATTTGAGCATAGCTACCACGTTTTATGTAAAGAAACTATGCGAAAGTTTTTATATGCGTTACCTCATTTAACCCCCACTACAACTGTCAGAAAAATTAGGTAATTGCCCAAAGCCACAGAGTTAGTGGAAGAACTAAGATATGAATGTAGGTTTTCTAAAACCAAAGTCTGTGCTTTTGCAATGGATTTTACTTCCAAAAATTCTTCTATGCATGTTTGGAGAGTGCGGTGTGTTCCCTTTTTTGTAAGGGATAAAGAGGGAATGTGGGTTATCAGGCAAGGATGGAGATTATGGGATTTTTCTCATTGTTCTATTATGCAATGTGATGCATCTTTTATAATTTACTCACTCAAAAACAAACAAACAGGTTTATGGGGGGGGGGGGGGGGGGGGTAGGCAGCCATATGCATACAAATTCACCTTAACTGAGTAAGAATTATTTTTCTCATCAGAGTGAAGTTGGCTGATAGTGTTTTCTCTCAGGCCCCATAATTCCTGGTCCCTCAAGTAAGCAAACAGACAGGCAGGGATATAAGAAAACGAGGCATATTTTAAGACATAGCGGGGATAATGCGTTTGAATGGAAATTGTATTTCCGTGGTTGTACGGGTTCTAAAAAGGCTGGTTTACACGCCAGTGCTTCAGCCGGAACTCCCCATTAATGCTCATTTCTTTACATCTTTCAGTAAAATGAAAACTGATAGACATAAGGATGGCCCTAATATATTGTGAGACCATAAAAATGTCTTCTGGGTTATCATGGCAGTGAAATAACTCTCACCATAGTTTTCTCATTGATTTTGTTTTATTATAAGTTTAGAATATTACTGGTTCATTTATCATACATATAACTTCATTAACCCTAAAATTAGATTAAAAAGAAAACTTCATTCTCCAGCTGTGTAATAAAATAGAGAATTACAATAGAAGCAGTTAAGTGTATATGTGTTGCTTTCATGAATGAACAAAGGAGGTCAAATAGAGAAACCTACTGAATTTTATTGCTGTCTCATAAAGAGTGTATATAGCACCCATAAAGAATACGGTGGGAAAGTAAATTATTTCCTGGGAGAACCTTGGCCGTGAAATCCTTTATATACCACTAAGGGATTTGCATACAGTGGAGGAAAGAAAGCCCGAGAATCATATTTCTATGCCTTCCTTTACTTCTCCATCTGAGTCTAAGCTTCTCAGATTTTAGACACAGGATCAAAATGTCCATCACGAATTTTCTGGGGTATAATTGCTGAGTGGATTTCCGACATTTTAAATTTTTAATTATGGTTGTCTTTACTCTTTAAACAATATAATGGACTTTCTAGCACGTTTAGTGTGCCTAAAAGTGTATTACCAGGCACTTTAAGTGTATTTTATATAAATTGAAATATTTATTCAATACCTGCCATTGTGTTCCTTAGAGAATACACTGAGACTCACCTGCAAAGAGGCAGAAGAATCCATGCCACCTGAAAACAGACTATAGGTTTGGGAGTCGACCTCGCCAAATAATGATACTCTACGAATAGTCCTGCATTCTTGGAGAGTATTCAGAGGAAAGAAAAAAAAATCATTTTGCAAACTAGATTGCCTCTTCACTGAAAAGCAGAATGGCAATCAATTATTTATGCTTTTTAAAGCCACTAAATGTTAATGTCTTGGCACATTTGAGAAGGAACAACAAAGAGACATCTTTTTAAGTTTGAAATCCCATCTTTTTTTGCATAGCACATTAGAGTTTACAAAACGAGTTCACATACATTGTTTCAACCTCAAAGGAAACACTGGCATCAGAAATAAACATTGCTGTCATTCTCACTTTACAAATGGAAAAGCAGAGACTTGGGGAGGAAGTGACTTCTCCGAAGTCAGGAAGAGAGGTAGGGCAAAACTGGAGCTAGACTTGGTTTATTTTGTCCTGGGCATTTTTCACTTAGATGTAGCACTCCGTCCCCAGTCAGTCTGAGTACACAGCCCCCGGCAAACTGCTGCCTATTCCCCTCCCTCTCTGTAAGTGTAAAGTTGCGCTCAGTTCAGATAAAGTGCCTTTGCTCTCGGGTTGAGCAAAACTAGGTGAGAAATTCCTGAAGCGATTTTATTTTCTCAAAAATTGGCATAATTTTTCCTCTGCAACTTTAGCTCATCAGCTTTTATTTTATGCACATAGCTCCGTGGATATAGAAAAACTAAGATATCAACATTTTTTAAAAAAATTATACTTGTACTAATATCAGAATAGCAAAAAAACAAAATTGTGGATTGTATCCTGTTAGGGTAGTAAATAACCCATTTAGGTGTCCAGGTGACTGACTCTAGGCACTCCTGACAGAGATTAATTCCATATACATTTCCCGACAAACTTCTATCATCAGAGTTGCAATGCAAAGTAATGATATTTAAATGTCCTGATAGTCATACTAATGGATTTGAGGGAATCTTTCTCTCTGTATATATAGATTGATGACAGATAGATGAGGATAAATAGCTATATGATGATGATATCTATCTATCTATCATCTTTCCCACCTTCCCTCCTCCCTTCCCTCTTTCTTTCTTTCTTTCTTTCTTTCTTTCTTTCTTTCTTTCTTTCTTTCTTTCTTTCTTTTTCTTTCTTTCTTTCTTTCTTTCTTTCTTTCTTTCTTTCTTTCTTTCTTTCTTTTTTTATTTTTTTAAGATTGTATTTATTTATGTGACAGAGGGACAGCCAGCGAGAGAGGGAACACAAGCAGGGGGAGTGGGAGAGGAAGAAGCAGGCTCCCAGCGGAGGAGCCCGATGTGGGACTCGATCCCTGAACGCCGGGATCACACCCTGAGCCGAAAGCAGACGCCCAACGACTGCGCTACCCAGGCGCCCCTCCCTCTTTCTTTCTTAATCCAGATTTTTTAAAAAATAACTTACTGCAGTAAACATTGTATTCCTTTTATTTCTTAACGATAAATTTCATTTTTTAATTACCTGCCGTTTTCTCAGGAGACTCCACAGTATAAACTAAGATTGAAATTATAAATTTGAAGATTAAACTAAAAATTGTCAAGCTAGTTATGAAGCATACTCTTTGGTGATGTACGCAATTTTTTATATCACATATTAAGAAATAGTGGTCCAGGATACTTCAAAAGGTCATGGGTCAAGTTAATGGTATACGTTGGAATTGACACCAAGTCTCCTAACCCCTACGAAAATCTTTTTAAAATTTTCTGTCTGTACAATGAAGCCATTTATAATTTGCTTACTTGTAAGTCACTGAACGCAACTTGTGTATCAGGGAGGGTTATTAGTTAAAAAGAGATTATTAATTCAAAAAAAGGAATTTTGAAGGGATGGCTCTGAAAATGATCAGTGGGTCCGGTGAATGACACTCAGAAAATGGTTAGAAATCATGGTGGCTAACAACCAGAGGGAAACTGAAATCACGTGCCAGGAACTCTACAGAAACACAAGATCACTCCTGCCTTTGGACAATGGATGTTGCTAATCCCACTTCTTACCCAGAATGCTCATCCCATAATGGTGGGAACCTGAGAAATGATATGTTGACTTTTGGCTTTAATCATGGAAAGGGTTTGGTCTCTCACCAAATCTTCGTAAATACAAAAAAAAAAAAAAAATGCTAGGCATTCATAAAAAGAAATGATAATTATACCTTGGAGATATATTAATAATTGAAAGAAATATGCAATTCCTAAACTATTGAAAAATTTATTTGTGTACTTATATCAAAAACATGTTGCATTTGGATATTAAAATTAGCATTTCGATGTAATTTTACATCTTTAATTCATCTTTTTCTTCTCAGAGAAATCCAAATAGGTACTGGTAATAATTTCTTCTCCTTTATATAAATTAAGGACACTGATTTTAAAGAGTTCCAAAAATTGGGGCAATTTTAACTGAAAGTGATAGCAGAGAAATAACCAGAATCTACAAATAATTTTGATATCTCAAAAGATAAAAGGACGACTATAGAATCAGTGCCTAGAATGGAATGTGATGCCATTTTATCTCTGTGTTTCTTAAAATCAAGTATATAAATATGCATATTAAATTTATATATTTATAAATTTATGCATATTACTATATATATATTTTTTTAGTTTCAAGTGTAGAATTTAATGATCCATCACTACCTACAACACCGCCATGCTCATCACAACAAGTGCCCTCCTTTAACCCCATCACCTTTTAACCCATCTCCCCACCCACCTCTCCTCCAATTATCATCAGTTTGTTCTCTATAGTTACGAGTCTGTTTCTTGGTTTGCCTCTCTTTTTTTCCCCATGTTCATTTGTTTTATTTCTTAAATTCCACATATGAGTGAAATCGTGTATTTGTGTTTCTCTGACTGACTTACCTCACTTAAAATGATACACTCTAGTTCCATCCGTGTCTTAGCAAATAGCAAGATTTCATTTTTTTTTTTTTTTGGTTGAATAACATTTAATTCATTGTATATTTTTAGGGTTTCAAAGTCCTCAAAATTTTGAGTAATTATTATTAGGAAAAAAGGATAAGATAAAAATCACTTTTCCTTCTCATGTATTCATTTTTGTTCTCAAATTGTTATGTAATGTTAAGATATACTTTTTTATAATTGAATTACTACAAATACAGAAGATATTTGCAAGTATCTTTTTGCAATCCTTTAGAAAACATGAAGAGTTTTCAGTTTGCATTGCTATTTTCCAAAGTCTAATGCTTTGTTTGTAAGTAAGGATAAAAATGAAAATAATTGAATCTGTGGACTTGGCTTCATACATATATTGCAGTGTTTCTTCTTACCACAACAATTTTAATATAGTACACTCAGTTGATAGATATCAATACAACCACATTTAATATTTGACATTCTGTAGTGGTAACTTCTTCAAGCCTAGCAGTGAGTGGGAAAAACTTTGGTCTTTATGAGGTCTTTACACAGAAAGTATTTCTTTTTCTCATAAAGCTACATCACACTTATTTGAATCAATCAGGTCAAATTTACACTTCTACTTTCTCAGGTGTAAATTGGCACAAGAAAAAGGAGAGAGATAGGGAAAGAGAGACAAGGTGTATTAACTAACCCCCACTTACCTGACTCACACTCCTGGTCTCCACTCCTCTGTAAATCCTGAGCCTGTAGCACACCACTCCTCCCGGGAAAGCCAGTCCTATGCTTGCAGATTCGAATTTTTCCTCCCAAACTTGTAAGACCAATTACATTTATTATTGTGATGAAAAAAATTAAAATTAAAATGAGAAAGAACTGTAGAAAATGTATAGTGATTGAACTGGGAAGTGGATGACTCCACTCTTCACCTTTTTAGAGAAATAACTGATAGAAACTCTTGTTACGGCCTAATCTTATGAAAAGGTGGTTAATGAATTTCAGTGCATTTGATTTTAAATTGGTTCTAACTTGATTTTTAAGACTCTCCTTATAATTCTCCAGGTTCTTGAAAAATCTATTAAACAATTTCCGGTGGTTGAGTGGTTCCAGAGAAAGGTGTTTTAGTGACTGGACTTTTCTAGTGATGTTAATATTTATAGATCATTATATAAATTTTACAATGTGTTCTCCTCCTCTATTTTTGTAACTTTCTTTTCAAAATGATCATGTAATTTATAGAAACTGTGTTATAGGAAGGTGAACAACCTAGCCTTCAACCACAACCCACAGATAATAAAGTTCAGAATTAGAGTTCACATCTTTATCTTCCAAATCTAAATCTTGGAACTTTTCCCTATAGCATAGTTGCTTGAGACATATATATATAACCCCAATTTCAAAATCATGAGAAATAACTTGACATCACAACTTTATGTGAAACTTTAGGAGAAGGAATTTTCAATATATTAGAAGAGATGCTAGCAGATATTTGGTTTAAATTAGATATATTGATATATACACCAATTTTTGCTTCTCTTTTTTCTGTACTTGTACCAAAATACAAGATATTATGAAATGTATTAGTAAGCTATTCCTTGGTTGAGCTTACTCTTTTAAGATAAAAGATACTGTGACTATTCAAAAACAAAGATATTAAGCACTGAGAAACTCTATGGACATTTGAGATTAGAAAATGTGATAATTATCATATGGTTTCACTTACATGTGGAATATGGGGAATAGCATGGAGGACATTAGGAGAAGGAAGGGAAAAATGAAGGGGGGGAAATCTGAGGGGGAAAATCATGAGAGACTACGGACTCCAGGAAACAAACTGAGGGTTTCAGAGGGGAGGGTGGTGCGGGGATGTGTTAGCCCTGTGATGGGTATTAAGGAGGACACGTATTGCATGGAGCACTGGGTGTTATACACAAACAATGAATCATGGAACACTACATCAAAAACTAAGGAGGTACTGCATGGTGACTAATATAACATAATAAAATTTTTAAAAAAGGGAAAAAAAGAAATTATGATAGAAAAATATTTCAAATATCCCTGCATGTGTCATGTTTTGTAGAGGAATTTTGGCTACACCATAGATTTGGTCAATTCTTGAAATTTTATCTTACAACAACACAGTACTACAAGAAGTCTCTGAATTTCATACGATTTTATCACTTTGTAAAAAATCAAATTTACTTATGCCAGCGATATGGACAGCTATGGCAGGTTCTAGACTTAAGTCTAATACATTTTGAAATCTACTAGTTTATCAAATGCATTCTTCTAAAAGAATCACGCTTCATCTTTAAATCTGCAACCTAAGGAATACCCCTTAAAAAATGTTTAGTTATATTTCTAAGTCAACCAACAATTTACCTGAGAGTAAGTTAGTTACTGACTCTACTTGGTTTGGTGAAGCTACCTGCTTCATATTAAATGTGACTTGGTTTTTCCTGAGCAAAATGACGGTTAGGATCTCTCTTTAAATTACAAAATATCCATTTTAGTTAAATATAAAAATGATAATTTTTACATTTTTTATGCTTCCAACATGATATTTTTTAGTTATTATGTTTTTATGCAAAAGTTCTGTGTCTAAAAATTTCTCAAGCACAAAAGACTTGGAGAACTTTGAAACTAGGAGTAAAATTATTAGTAGAGTTGACTCAGCTCACCAAATATATACAAATATTCATCAAATTAAGTAGTCTCTGTACACTTAATATAATTGGTCAGTTCCAACATTTTACAAAAATGAAAGGGTTAAAATATCCTGTTATTTCAAATAACAGAATGAGTGTACACTGATTTAAAAGTAAAAAAAAGGAAAAAGATCATTTTTCCTCCATGTCTTTACTTCAAAAAATTGATGCTTTAAAGAGACCATTTGCTTATTATTAATTTTTAAAGGATTGACCAGGGAATTTAGTCTTAAATATGCAATAAATGCAAATTGATGAAAATCTCTTGGGTGGTCAAAGTCAATATCCGAGTATCTCTTGAGACAGGCCAAGTGTTTCTATCCCCAGAGCCTGAGTGATTATACCATAGTTTAGGATGTGACCATCAGTATTTTAGGACAAGACAAGTTTATTTGTCAAGGGTAGACTTGTGCTGATAAAATTCATCAGACTAGGAAGAAAATTAAAAAGAAAATTGATTCATTTATAATGAGAAATAGAGCCTCTAAGGAAGCACTCTTGGATACAACAAATTCATTCAATATGTGCAAGATGAATTTGCATAGTTCTCTTATGATTCATTATGTATTGATATGAAAATGTCAGTTTTAAGGACATTTTTCTCATTTCCATATTCTTTGGGAAATCTTCACCAAAGCCTTTTCTTCATAATGTGATATCCTCTTTCTTCACCTCCCCAAAGGGGGAAAAAAATCAAATATTGTTGACAAGTGTAGGGTCTATTGTGCCAATTTTTGAACCTATATCTATTGTGAGAACATTCAGCCAAATTTCCACCTAAAAATAATTTAATTCTGTGCTTACATCTATCTAATTGCATTTTGCCTGGCAGTCCATTATGTGTGGCTTTTGTTTCCTTTCGTTTTTAGATACATTAACCCTTGGAGATGTCTTTATTCCAGTGCACAGAATGGCTACTCTATCTCTGTTATGTCCCTTCAGAATCTGTGGCAATCAGCTTCTCTTTACGCACTGGGGTTGATGTTTCTCACGTAAGGCAGCCATGTTAGCCCCCAATATAGAAGTATACATGATGACCCTTCCCACACACTTTTAAAAGATCTCCTAGGACATCGATCATCTTTGTTGATAAAGTTTGAGATTCTGGACCAGTTCACATTTAAAATACTCTCTTTCTATTATATTTTAAATAATGCATATGCTCAAAGCAGAATCAAGTGTATTTTATTATTCTTATTAAAATTTTTCAACAGCGTTCCAATTTAATGAATGTCTTTAATAAAATGTTTTGGTTCAAGAGGCAACAAAATTTTAGCATATTTCTAAGATTATAGTTTGTCCACTTATGGGCACTAAAAATTCCAACAATTCATTGTTTCTCACGAAGACATCTTAGCTAAAAATCTTTTCATGTTTCTATATTAGTTGCCAAGGTTTTAAAAAATGTTGAAGATTACTAGTAACTTTTCTTTGTTGGCAGGGCACAGTTAGTAGTAGTTGGAAAACAGAACTCCAGAACACTGTGCACTCTTTAATCCAAATATTTCTGTTCATTTATATCTACATAGAAATAGAGATTTTAACAATGGATTCAATACTGTATTTAACACACAAAGAAATTCCTATTTTTATTTCATGAGTTTACAATGAAACTTTTAGAGTCTAAAATGCAAGTTTAGTTCTTTTTATAATATGCTAAAAGTTTTCAAGATGATATAAACTCAGTATCAATGTAGTAACCTACACTAATTTCATAATCAATGCCACTTCAGCCGATAGAGAGATAATCAATATTATCTCAATGAAAGTTTTTGTATAACTGAAAAAAAAACATTAAAATTGCAGTTGTCCATTCTATGAACTATCTAATGGAAAATTCAGCATTGCGATTAGGATGAACTTATTCTAGGGACCTTGGAAATTCTAACTACATAGTTCTTAATAAATAACTTTTCCTTGTGAGTTCACCCAAGGGAATTATATGCAAAACAGTAGAGTAAGACAAAACAAACTCTTCTCATTATGAGGTGAAGCAGTAGAGTAAGACAAAACAAACTCTTCTCATTATGAGGTGAAGTTACTGCTCTGGTCACACCATAGAATCCTATTAAATTAGACTTGATCATGTGGAAGATTCTTTTGGCTAAACTTAGCCTAATTAGCCCAGTATCAGAGCAAGCTCTTCTCCCAAGTACAATTCCCTGAGAACATTCTAACATTTTTCTCAGGGGAACTATCAACAGGGATACTATTCCTTTTGCACTTTCTCCAAGGCATAGGTATGTTCCTGTCTGAAGACCTCTGTACTTGCTGTTCCCTCCCTATCTGTCCCCTAGCTGTTTGTCTTAGTCTCTCACTTCTTCAGGTCCTGATTAAAATTTCACCTTTCCTAGCCATTCTACTTAAATTGACCACTGTTCCCTACCCCTTTAAATTTCCTATTTCCCTTCTTTTACTTTTCTGATTATTAGCTATATGCACAAATTCCTAAGACATATATTTCAATTATTTGTCTTACTTATTAAATCTCCTCTAAGATAATATCTCCTAGACAAGGATGGAGAGTCCAACGTATATTTCCAAATAATCTAAATATACTAAATATTACTAAATAATCTATATATATTAAATGTTACTAAATAATCTATATATACTAAATGTTACTAGAGTCACCACCTGAGAGTCACCTAAGAGTCACCAACTTGCAACCAACACTATAGACCCTGATAGCTCAATCTTCGTAGTCCACGGCACGTAATATTCAATAAATAATTTGTAACGGGTGGATAAATGGTTTTAATTTATTTTTTAGTCTTTTATTGGAATAGTAATGTAGGCATCTTTATGAAAATCTTCCCTTTCCAAAAGCAATCACATATCTTTTCAGAAATAACATGTCTTTATAAATGATAATGCATACATATATGTATACATAAATTTATAGTTCTATACACAAATGGAAACATACCAAAATAAGTGGCAATATATCTTAGAAATTTTTCTATATTAATATACAGACATCTATCATGTTTTTTATGGCAACATTATATCTCATCATCTGTGTGGATGTGTCATGAATTGTTTAATCTCTCTAGGGCTCTTATTATGAATATTTAATATAGTGTTGTTAATAAGTAATGATTAACTCAGATTATTTTAAATATAATAAGCCTCTGTATGGAGGCAGGGAACAGGGTCAATTATGGATAGAATGGTGAGAAGATCTAAACTGGTGATATTTGAGTCAGGATCTGAAGGACGTAAGGGAACAAGACAAAAAAAAATCTAGAACACAGATTTCTAGCAGTAGAAATAGCAAGTGCAAGGGCCTGGAGACTGGAAAATATTTCTGATGTGCTTGGAAAAGGTCAATGGGAGCCAGCTGGCTTTTGCCAGTTTTCGTGAGAAAAAAAGTTGGTACAATCTTAGGAAATTGTAAGCCATGTTTTCGAAAAAAAACCAAAAGGGATTATTTGGCTTAGGAAAATGTTATTAAAAAAAAAATACTTGCACGAATGACACAATGTTCTGTTTCTCCACCACCAGCCCATTACCTTAAAAACTATTGTTTGGGCTAAAATGGTCTCTGCAGTCTCCTCCGTAGCCAATATTATATACACTAATAAATAATATGAAGTATTAGATGCAGAAAAGAAAGTGAAAAGGTAAACTATCCAGATGCACTGTGGAAGTTAGTGGCGGGGAAGAGACTCAAATTTGGAAGTTTCTAAGAGAAGAATCTATGAATTGTCTCATTAGCTATATTACAGGAGCACATAGGTCTTTGATTATAATTAGGTACCTCCATTCTTACAAGAAGGAAGACATCAATCAGCCTTTCGATTGAATGGACACTGCCGAATTTCTAATTTCCAGGTCCCCGAGGCTAACGCACTATCATCTAATGAACACAGTTCTCCTACCTTTTTAAGTGAACAGCTATCTGGTCACTGTGATGGACTTACACATGTAGAACAAGACGATTAAACCAGTATCTGCCCAGGACTTCTCTTATCAGGTTTCTAAGAAAGTGCTCCTTCTGGGGTAGATAAACTGGTGAGATGTGAATATTGGGAGACTCTCACGACTACTACATACAGAGAAAGTCCATTCAAAGAATGGAAAGAGACAAAGAGGTATTGTTGGAGTTACTGGGCCCAGTCAGTCTATTATACGGACTTTTCCATGTCAAGGGTCAATAAAAACTATTTCATTGCATCATCTCCTTCCTTCCTCCTTCCTTCCTGTCTTCCTTCCATTCTCTCTCTTCTTTCTTCAGCTTGTTTTAAATTGTGTCTTTGTCACATGCAACCAAAGTGTCCTCAATTAAATTTACTAATCTCTCTACTATTTAATCTAGTTTCACATCTACTTTATTTCCTGAACCTAGAACAGTATCTAGGAAATAAATATTGCTGAACAATAAATGAAATTGCTCAGGATACAATCAAGTCTTAGTCACACGGATGTCTTTCTTTCCCTGTAATGTGATTTCGCATATTTCTGTTTTTGATCTTAACCTCAGATGCCCATCTTACCCTTCTTATTACCAAATTCTTGATGGGAAAGTGACTGTAATCAATTTATAACTTTCATTATATAATTCTTATGTACCTAAATTTATAATATTTACTAAAAATTTGGGGCACAAAGCCCTGTGCTTAGTACTGAAGATAACTTTTAGACTTAACCTAAATGTTTCTTGCCGATGCTTAAGGGATTTTTATGAAACTGTTAGAAAGTAGAAAAACATAGAAAGATTAACTGCTCTAATATAAAGGGGAAAAGGATGAAAGTTCATTTAATAAATGTTGTGCATAACCAGTTATTAAACGGACTCTAAGAAGGCTAAAATGCTAATTTCTCTATCACCTGATATTACAACCATAGGACATGCATAAGTTAAAGTCTCTGAAAGAGAAATGAAAGCAAGACATGTGGTTTGAAATAAAGGACTTTCTGGAAACATATTGACTGTGTCCATTCCATTCCACACGCACTGTCCCCAACTCATAACGGGGGCATGGTATGCCACCAATAGAAGGTTATAAGTGCTTTTTTTTGCTTCAGTTCACCTAGGCACTTCCCATATCGCAATTATAATAAAATTCCTAAAATACAAATGTTAATGTATTGCTCCCAAGCTTAAAGCCTTTCAAAAGCTGGACAGTGGCCTCAAGATAAATTTCTCACTCCTCTCCCCTGCCTCTTCAGACTCTCTCTCACCACCCACTACTTGGCACTGAGACGTCTCAAATACTGTTGGGACTACAAACACCTGTTTCTGTGTTTTGCAGTATTTTTCATGCTCCTCTCCTCCTGGTCAAAAACTTTTCATCATTCAGGACTCTGTTTATTATTATTTTTTTCCATCTCAAAGCTTTTCCTCATCCCTTGCAGATTTTTCCATGGCAAGAATTTAGAATAATCACCCTGCATCTCTGGTACCTAGCACTTAGAAAACATTCAATTAGTATCTGTTGAGTGGATAAATCAGTGAATGAGTGAATGAATGATTACTGAAGAAAGACTAACTTGAATATCATCTCAGACCTTGATTCATCTCTCTTTGCTGTTTTTAGGTTTACCCCTGGTTAGAGAAAGAGCACAAGATTAAATTGCTTTCTGAGGCCTCATTTAGCTTTTGCCTTGAAAAGTAAATTATGTATTTTTTGCCTTGCTAGATATCAAAATGGCTCTAATCACACCTGGAAAAAGCAGAATGATATCTATACACCTCAAAATAAAATTATAAAAAATTCTGCCTGTTTCCTAATCTGTGTTTTCAGCTCAGCAGCAGAAAATGCAAGCCTTTTGTCATCTCCACTTTCTGTCACTGAAGATAATAGCAATGCTTGGTTAATGGTTCAAGAAAAATAAAATGAACCCACTGAGTTCTCTGTTTTATTTATTCTATTATGATATTTTATAGCATGCAATTTCATTTATGGCACTATTTATCATTAAGTAATATACCATAAGTGATGTGACGGGACTTGAAATAATGAGAAAATATAAATATAATAGTTTATCTGTTTTAACTTCGAATTTAAGATTGGAAAGAATGCCAAGGCATCTGAAGGTGGAATTTTAGGGGATACTGACTCAAACAAACAAATTGGAAAGTTCTAAAGAAAAAACTTGTTCTCAGATGACTTTAAATAGGTTAAACTAGTAACCATTTGTCGACTCTGATTAATCATAGATCATTTAAATATATTTGTTAATATAATATGAAATATTAGTACTACTTCCTGCCAAAAATAACTTTTGAAATATTCCTCTGCCGTTAAGCATTTTGAGATGACTGGTATCGCAGCATATTTAAAGTAGCTTATATCTGTGTTTATTTTTTTTCCTTCCGTAGTTGTTCACATGAGCTAATGGAATCATTATAACTCTTTTACAATTAGCACTCTGTCTCTCCATTCATGATAATTCTCAACTTGTTTAGTTAACTTTTCTATGTTGAATTCACAATATAAAAAAGATTAATTCTCCTGTCGGTCCCTCATTCTCTTTCGACAGCCAGCAAGCCCCACGAGTATCCATTCAGTGACTCTTACTCGTAAGTCTCCTCAAAAAATTAAATGAAAATAAATCTATTGACTCACATATATAGGCTTACACTAGTATAGCTGGATTCAGTATCTCAAAAAATGTCATTTTATTTCTTTCTTTTAGGTCTTCTGCCCTTTGTTTGGGCTTCAGATGGTAGCTCCATATTCATACCCAGTAGGAAAAGACTGACTCTATTTCAACAATCCCAGCCAAAATCTTGCCGCATGTTCCCAATTCTTGTTGGATCACATTTCTAACCCCGAAGCAAAGATGTTATCCAGAATAATTAAATGCTCAGTGGTCAGACTTGAGTTACTAAAAAGCATGGAAGTCTGGTGAGTAGCTCAAAAATGAAAATACTTATAGTACTACTATTGATGTTCAAAACAGATAAAGTGTAATACTGCAATACAATTTTGTGCTAATGATTTAAATACATATATGTCAAGAAATATATTCCTAGAAATATAGAATGATTCGTATTTTTCCTACTAAGGCTGGTATGTGCTAATCACACTGTCCTAAATTACCCTAAATATGCTGTATAGTGATTTTTCTTTTAATCACAAAGTTATTTTTTCACTGTTTACCATAAAGAAGAGATAAGAAGTTCTAAATAAATTATGGACAAAATAAATAAAACAAAATGAAAAACTTGGAGACACTGTTATATATGATTAGTTCCTTTGGCAAGTTGCTATTATTTAAACATGTAGCTGATCCTGGTGTTCTATGCAAAAATAACCATACTGAAACCTAAAAAATGAAATATTGATATTCGTGCAAATTTCAAGTTTATTTTCTACCAGAAAATATAGTTTTAAAACAACGCTATACTAGAATTTGAGTTTTTAAACCCTACTTTGATAGAAAGATGTATTTCCAAATGTCTGATTAATGATGGATTTCTGAAACATAGTTACTAAATTAATCCTCTGCTGTATTATATACAGTTATAAAATATAGTAAGAGGCTTAATTGAGGAAAATAATCCAATATAATAAATTGCAAAGTGTTCAGTCATTCCAATTTTGTTCAGATAAATTTTATTTCTACAACCCTATATTGAAAGCAAAAATTAAATTTTCTTCCTATATTTTTGTAATGGCTTTCAAAGGACACTATCAATTAGCATAGGTAAAAAGCTTTAGAATGTACAGAATTAATAAGATAGTGATCAAACATTTTTATACACTCAAATTTAAAATAAAGAAATTGCTGCAAAGTATAAGTGGTTCTATAATTAAAATACCATTATTTACTGAAAGGATAGGAAATGGAACATCGAAATAACAAACAAGAAGGGATGGCAGATTACAGAAATGAATAAATAAATGAAATTCTTCATTCGAATGTTGGTAATACATGAAGTGTTGGTAAAAATTCTTACTTTACCCAGGGACACTTCCATTAACTGAACGGCTAGAGAAAAGATTTGAGGAAATTTTGCATCTTTTAAAAGTGTAGTAATCAAAAATATAAAGAGGTGATGTAACAGCAACACACATAATAGTTCACAGAACAATTCAGTGCACTGCAAGGACAATGAATATTACCAAAATTATGGAGGACATTAGCCTTCGCAAGTGCTCAACTGGTAATTAATTACTAGTGAGCTCAAGTGAGCTTCAGGTTTAAGATTAAAAGCAGATGACTCAATAATGAGTGCATAAGAAAAATATTTATTTATTTGACAAAGTTTGTGGTGTGTTGGCAAGTTATTCAGTCATTCCCAAAACGAAATAATAAGAATAATGATTGTGGTCAGTACTAGTTTAACTCATGGGTATTTTATTGAAAATTAAAATACTATTTAAAAAATGAGATATAAGAACTTCCTTATTGCTACATTGTCAGAATGATAAAATAAGTGTGTATATATATATATATATTTCACATACTAATAGTTCAGGAAAATAAAACTTTTAAAAGTTTTTTCTTTATATGTATATGCATAATAATGGCAGATTTTTAAAATAAAAAGAACACTTCATTTGTCAACCAAAATAAAGGACAGCTGATGTAATCAGCAACTGTTGATTGATCATTTGGAAGAATGGAAAGATATATTTATAGGATTAAAAGTAATGCATTATTTTCCCAATCCATCACATAGTCTCATATTCTTAGGATGGATGTCTATGACCTGCTCAGTAATTTTGAAAATGGTTATGATTCTAAATAAAATGGTATTTAAAAATTGATTTTATAAAAGTTCATTTATTATTTTGCATGCATATTGAAGTATGATCTCTTTATTATGGCTATTATTATAACTACCAGATCAGTTAAAGAAAAAAATACTTGATCTATTTTAAAATGTACTATTTAAAAATACATCTACATTGACTATTACATTAGTTCTTATCCAAATATAAACTTTAATCAATAGGTGTGAGTACCACAAACTATTTGTTCATTTATATGATTTTATATGCATTTATTATTCATTTATATGTCTTTGCATATGGAACCTTCATTCCATATGCAAAAAATTAAACTAAACATAAAGCTAAGATAATCATAACCACAAAAAAGGGATCAAAAAAAAATCTTTTGAGTAAATGTTTAAATGAGCACACTTTTAGTCATCATCAAATAGTTTTTATTTTAATCATTTTCAGGGTGACCACGACAGTTTAAACTTTCATTCTTTATAATCTGTTCATTCATATTAATATCAAATATCTGCATTGAAATAATCAAATTTCTGTTAAAATAGATGGAAAAGGCAGAAAATAAAACTGCACATGTGTGGTAACACTTTTTGCAGAATTAAAATTGCACAATTATTAATAGGTTTTTGGGTGTTTAGGAAAACTCCTCTCGTCAGTATCTCAGGACTAATAGAAATTGGTTGACTATTGTAAAAAGGTTACATAAATGAGGAGTCTTAGTCAGTGATACAAAATATGCTGAGAGATTTGATTTTAAATTCACATATGGAAATTTGCTTCTATTCACCAATATTTTAGTTGCAAACCAAAGACGTATCTCTTAGAATAGGTGAAAACTTGAACTAAAAACCACAGTGAAGAACGCTTTGTGACTTTTTTTCCCCCCAGTTTTTTTCAGTGTCTTCCTTTAAGTTAATTCTGGAATATTCTAATAATTTGTCTTTATCAAATCTTTCCAAGCATCCACTTCCTGCATAATGGATCTTAGTCAGATAAAATTACTTGTTTTTACTCAACACATTATACGCCTTCACACCCACCTTCATCATGTTATGATGATCCTTGTTCCTACACTCCAATATTTCTGAATCCAGTTTGGTCAGTCATATCACCTTGCTGACAAATAAAAATGACATTTTTCCCCCTTAACTTACTGTTATGAATTATGTGAAATTTTTTTCATTGCCATTGGAAGAATCTTATTAACATCTTAAATTATTTCATTTTCATTGTTTTTATAGCATACTATATTCCCATGATCATTGTTTTTCATTTTAATTCTTTAATATCTAATTTAAAACACCCTTTTAACTCTTCCACCTTCTACCCCTATAAGTCAGGCACTGCTACTTTGTTGTTGAGGGGTTGGCTTACTTTTCATATACTCCTCCTTCCATATCCATGCCTCATATGAGCTTCATTTTATAATGCAGAGAAAAAGAGACAACATATTTTGTTTCACTAATAAATCATCAGTGTCTAGAAGAGTACCTTGCATATTAAATACTCAGTAAAAGTTTATTTAATGAAGCAACAATCTTCCCTTTTTATCATAATCTCTATGGATTAGCAATATGGACATATAGTTGCTTAAATATTCCACTGATTGAAAAGATTCTTATTACTCCCTAAGACATAAACAGATTACATATTAGTATTTTCCTCCTCATTTATTTTTTCAGCATTATTAGAATTATAATAGATGATGTTTTAATTGATGTTTAAAATGAGGGGTTTTTTTTGTCTGTGTTAGCAGAAACAAAAGGTTTATATTACCAATAGGATTATTGTAGTATTAGGATTATGATAAATAGTGAACTCAATAAATACACCAGATCTTTTTTCAGGGTTTATGGACATTAAACAATTAGAATTTTTCTTTAAATATTTGAATATTTAAATTCACAACATTTTCCTTTGTGTTAATTAAGTAGTTACACCATCAAGATTGTTGTGACCTGAATACATGTATAATAAATTCACAACAAATAGACACTTTTACTACTTTAATTCATTTCTGTTGGGATGCAAATTAAAGTCACACATTTAATAAAGTCTTGACTTCTTAGAAGTGCATTAGTATAGAGTCGGAGCTTATAATCACATTCTCTTCAGAATTTATTTCACATGCACTGAAAACAAAGTCATCCTTACTTACAAATGTCGATCTGTAAATATGAAAGAAAACAATATGATAAAGGTTAGGCTTTGAAGTAAATGGAAACATATGAGTAAAATAAAACTCTCTTAGTGACACAACAGTGAGATAATAAAATCCATTAGTATGACTGCCTTGTGATTCTTTTTTTAACAACAGCAGAGAAAATGGAGTGACAAAATAATCGTGGTAATACAATTAGACAATTCAAAAATACAGAACAATTAAAAGAAAAAGTAATGTTCTATTTAAGTAAATGATAGTATTTGATAACCTTTTTACCATATCAGTATGATCTCTAAAAATAATATATTTTAGAGTACATATTAAGTCATGCCCATTTTTTAGTTTGAATGCTGAATATAGACATTTTTTTCAATACAGTAACCAGATCTGTTCTATTAGTGATCATAAAACTAAAAACAAGGGAAGGTAAGTAACTTGAGTAAGGATGCCAAAATAGGTGGCAATTTTTATAGTGATATCTTTCCTATACTCGTCGAGTATTATTGTACAAATTTCTCTATATCTGTATATAGGTAAACATTCATTATCTCTTTATAGATATCTCTATTTTAAAGAGATAACTCATTTTGTTATGAAAAATATCTCTGAAAATACAGTTCTAAAACACTACAATAATTTAGTTAATAAACTGACCTATATTCTACAAAGCCATAGACAAACCACTGAGAGGTAATCTGCAGGATCCATATTCAGAGTGAAGTGGGAGGAATATTCCAGTTAATATTGATAATAATGCTGCAAAGTATATTTAAACTCAAAATAAAATAATTATTGATAGCTGCATTGGCCTCATATTAAGGGACATAGTGATTTTAACAAAGAATCTTAATTTTATTTTAAAAAAGTCTAAGAACTTGAAAAAAAACTCTTCAAGTTCATCATATGTGTATTTTTGCAGTATACACCGTATGATTAAAACAGCTGCAGACTTACTACATCTGTAACTTATTCATATATATATAACTTATTCATATATATTCATATATATATTCATATATATATAACATATATATGTCACACATATATATATATTTAATACAACAAACTGTTCTGAAGATTATATATTTAAGCTTATAGAAATAAATGAAGTGACTTGAAAAAAACACACAGAAAAAAACTCTAATAAATCTTACTACACTTCCTTTACATATGGATGAGGAAATTGGCACTCAGGTGGTTTCCTATATAAGACAAGCAAGGTTAGACTTCTGAGGATAAATAATAGTTCTTGACACAATTTTTGTCTGTGATGATTGAGACTCATGTCATGATACCCATTGTTTTAGAGTCTACTACGTAACTGAGCAGTAGAAAACTGGAACAAAATTAAATCAATAAAAACAACCTTTTGGCTGTGAACACAGAGGTATGAATTCTACCGTCTCAGAAAATAACGCAAAGAATCAACATATCGCAATGTTCCTCAGTATTTCTCTATATTACTTTATAATGCATAAATCCATGTCTATTTTGACAATATTTAATATACTATAATAAAATAAATGATAATAATTATTCAATGAAGCTTATGGCAATGAATAACTTCATTCCTAGATGTTGCTATAGAGGATATAGATATATAACATTTTAAAAGTGGAAATTAGAATAACCACTTTTTAAAATATATCTTTTGGGAAAGCTTATTATTCATAAAGGCCTTTCTTACCTCCCTTCTATAGTCAAATTAATGTCATACAGGAATAAACCCACAAATTCAAGGCAAAATATTGGGACCCTCAATGAGGAGGTGTTTCAAGAAATTTTGGACTTTTGCTTTATAACATTACCATGTGATTATTTTCAGAAAGACTTCCAATAAAGAGAATCTTACAACTGCTAGGTAAATTACACTGACAGAATGGAAATAGAATGATTCAAAATTAGTTAAAAAGAAAAGGAGATAGTGACCCGATACAAAAGAAGATACAAAAGAAAACAAAGGAAGATCATAGAAGTAAGTTAGAGTACATACATAATTGAAATAAATGTTAATTTACTAAATTAGTTAAAATGCAGGGATTGTCAGAATGTGTAAAGAATAAAGAAAAGATTCATCTAAATGTTTTCTAGAAATACGTAACTTTACAAAAAATCTAAAAGTAAAAAACTAGAAAGATGTTTTCCTGCTAACCAAAACAAACAGACACAAAAAGGATGGGGAGCAACAGGAACTCTTATTTGTTCTTGTTCTTGGTGGGAATGCAAAATGGTACAGCCACTTTCACTGTTTCTCACAAAGCTAAACATAGTTTTACTATATAATCCAGCAATTGTAGTCCTAGGTATTTATACAAATGAATTAAAAACTAATGCCCATGAAGAGGAAGAGAAGGAGCAAGAAGAAGGAGAAGGAGGAGGTGGAGAAAGAAGAGGAGGAGGGGAGGAAGAGGAGGAGGGGACCCTGCATATGAATGTTTGTGGTAGATTTTAATCATGATTGCCAAAAATTTGAAGTGACAAAGATTTCCTTTGGCTGTTTAATGAATAAACAAATTGTGGTCACACATATATGGAATATTATTCAGCAATAAAAAGAGCTATCACACCACAAAAAAGATAGGAAGGGCAATTTAATGCATATTATCAAGTAAAAGAAGCAAGTATGAAAAGGCTACACATCCCAACTATATCATATTCTTGAAAAGGCAATATTATAAAGGCAGGGAAAAATTAATGTTTGCCAAGGTTTTAGGGGAAAGGGGAGAGGAATGAATTGGTACAGCATGGAGGATTTGTAGGGCAGCAATACTATTTTGTATAATATCATAATAGTGAATACATGACTTTATGCATTTGGCAAAACTCATAGAACCACACAGTCAGAAATGAACTTCATGTAAACTATGGAGTTCATTTCATAATACTGTATCAATATTATTCAGTTATAACAAATGCATCACACCAATTCAAGATGTTAATAGGAAAAATTGAGTGTGGGAGGGGAGGGGAAGTATATGGGACCTTTCTATACTTTCTGCTCAATTGTTCAGTAAGCCTAAGGTGCTCTAAAAAATAGTCTATTAATAAAAAACATAAATAAATATATAAGTAAATAAAATGAATTTTTGAAATAGCCATATAACTAGAGGAATAATACTTCCTTAGATCATAAAATCCACACTAACAAATCTCTCCATCAATTAACATATACCAACTTTACATTCAGAGACCATAAAACATTTCCTCATACTAGAAATAACATGCTTATTTAATCATCCTATCATAATTTTCTATATCACTTTTGTAATTCTCTGAGTAGCACTTTTTTTCTTAGCCCAACTGGCTGACACTTTAACTCACTTTTTTTTTCCTTCTGCCTGTTAAATTTTATTCAGAGATCATGAAACAGAATACGGATAGTTTCCACTTTACAACAGTTTGGCTTACTATTTTTCAACTTTATGTTGCTGTGAAAGCAATACATTCAGTAGAGACCATACGTTGAACTTGAATTTTGAACTTTTCCTGGGCTGGCTATATGCTCTATGATACTCCCTCCTTTGGTAGGCAGTGGCAGCCATAGCTTCCAGTCAGTCAGTGATCACAGGATAAATAACCATTCCATTTTTCACTTTCAGTACAGTACTCAATAAATTACATGAGCTAATAATATTTTATTGTAAAGTAGATTTTGTGTTAGATGATTTTGCCCAACTGTAGGCCAATGGAAGTGTTCTGAGCACACAGAACATAGTCTAGATGTATTAAATGCATTTTTGACTTACTATATTTTTAACTCACAATGGTTTTACTGGGATATAACCTCATCATACTCAAGAAAGATTTGTAGTTTATCCTCCATTAAACAAATAAAGATATACGAATGGCTCATGGAATAGAAGGGTAACAAAAGTTAAAAGGAATAAAAACGTCTTTAAAAAAAATGTTGGTCATTACTGGATATTAAAAGTATCACAGGATATATGAGAGTAGAGTTGGGACCTCAAAAATAAATAGTAAGAAACAAGCAGAGAAATTGGGGCGCCTGGGTGGCACAGCAGTCAAGCGTCTGCCTTCGGCTCAGGGCATGATCCCGGCGTTATGGGATCAAGCCCCACATCAGGCTCCTCTGCTAGGAGCCTGCTTCTTCCTCTCCCACTCCCCCTGCTTGTGTTCCCTCTCTCGCTGGCTGTCTCTATCTCTGTCGAATAAATAAATAAAATCTTAAAAAAAAAAAAAAAAGAAACAAGCAGAGAAAGTTAGGAGGGATTTCTAGGAACAAGAGGCGAAACAAAAAAAGAGAGGCAATATGAGATATAATACAATAAAAGGAAAAAAATTGAACAAGTGAAAGTACCAACACAAACAAAAATTCTTTAGCAGAGGGGAGCCTGGGTGGCCTAGTCAGTTAAGCAGCTGCCTTCAGCTCAGGTCATGATCTTGGGGTCCTGGGATGGAGCCCCACATGGGGCTCACTGTTCAGCAGGGAGTTTGCTTCTCCCCCTCCTACCCCCTTGTGCTCTCTCTAGCTATCTCTCTCTCTCTCTCAAAATATAAATAAAATCTTTTTAAAAATTCATTAGCAGAAACAGGCAAGGAAAATAGATAAACATCATAATATTCTGGCATGATTCTGGACAGTTGAGAAATCCCTCATGCCCTTCTTACACTTCCTCCCAGAAGAGGAATGAGGAAGGGACTAATTATATCCATGCTGGACAGAATAGCTATTTATTTAATTTGTACTACATAGAAAATAATTTCCAGTTTTCAATCATTTCTAAAAGTCACTGGAAAAAGCAAGTACATTTTAGTTTCTATAATTATGCTTTCTGGGTCCTGTTGTTTACCTAAAGTGCCCTTTATGTTTTGGTATGATGTGGGGAATAATAAAAGTAGCTATCAAGAATAAAGGTGGCGTCTTTAGTATATTATTTTCTTAACCTGTACAGTTAATTTTCAACTAATGTTTGCTAAAGCGATTCCACTATTTTACTTCTGTTAAAAATGTTTCAGTATTCCTCCTGCATGAATTTCCTTACACATTTTGAAGTGTTTTCTCTCTCTCTCTCTCTTTTTAATGCCAATTAAGTTCTAATGATGGGAACTTACTGATCCCATTCCATCTGTTCTTAAATCAGACATTTTTCAAATAAATTAACATTATAAAACCAAAAATATTGCCTTGTTTTTAGAATAAATTTAGGGGCACATGGTTGGCACATTGGCTGAGCATCAGACTCTTGGTTTCTGCTCAGGTCCTGATCTCAGGGTTGTGAGATTGAGCCCCAGGTCCAGCTCCTTGCTCCACACAGAATCTGCTGAAGATACTCTCTCCCTCTCCCCCTCCTGCTCATGCTCTCTTTCTGTCTGTCTCTCAAATAAATAAAATAAATCTTTGAATAAAATAAATATAATATTATTCTGGTTACTGGATAAAACCCAGATTAATTAATCTGAATTGCTTATGTTTATTGATTATTTTTTCTTAAGTATATTATGGGGAATAATAACACTTGAAATAATTTCTTTAGGAAGCTTTTATTCAACATATGCAAATGAAGACCGTTGTTTCAACTGGTTACTTTAACAGATACTCTGCAAATTACCCGGCTGTGTATACTTAGAATAAGCACATTGCAGAGCTGTCTGGAACTCCTGTTTCGCACTTTGCTATGGTTTCCAGCAAGTTCTTCAACCATGCTATTGGCAAATTTGGACATCTACATGGTACGATAATATTCATTTACAAATGTTTCTATTAAAAAATTCTACAGCATGGATGTTACCCACTTCAGGTTAAAATGAAGCTCAGGGAATCCTAGTCACATTTTAATATGAATAAACCACAGGTAAATTGATGGATTATAGAGGTCATTGGATAAGTTACATGTTGATTATAAAATACTCTGAAAGATCTCACTGAAGAATTCTATTTCCTTGCTCTGTTAAAAATGTTTCCATAAACGTTTCTTCAGAGAATGAAAAAAAAAACTAATTTTAGAAAGTTATAACAAGAGATTCAAATAGATTTTTCTGCCAAATCATATGAGAATTGTACTTCTATATTCAGCTAAAACGATTGAGAGAGATTTTTATGTGTAACAGTCTACTTTGATTTGGTTTTTTGTTTTCCATCTTATTTTCCACTTTTCATCTTTAGTGTAGCCTTGTTGAATTTATTACAAATATTTATATAGAAACTGAATGCTTATTCTTTAACCAATATGATTTCCTCATCCTTACACTTTGCTCCAAGTTTTTGTGATGAATTCTACCCATGCTAGCACCAGCTAAACATCAACACTTCTATAATATTGTACTTTTCTCTCCTGACATATCATTGTGCTTTGTATACTCATTTTTGACACAAATATTTCCATTTTATGGCATTTAGCATGCATATGTTTATAGGTCTTTTCTCATAAGCTTTGTTGAGGACAAAGTTTTGTATTTCGAGACACAAATCACTTTATAAAATATTCTGCACACAGTAGGTACATCAATTTGTCTGTCAAATTAATGTTGTCAACATGTGCAAATGCTTATCTTTTCATTTATATACCATGCTATGTAAGAAACATAGAACTTAGAACAGGAATGTTCTCTTAGACCTATAAAATAGATATTTAAAACAACCGCTTTATATGAAAACTGTACAAAAACTGGATCTTTTTTTGAGAATGAATGGATTTAATTTAGAAATTACTAATAAAAATGTGTAAAGAAACTCAATTTCCATTTGTTGACACTGATTTAACCTAAATTTTTATGACTTCATTGAAACTAAAGATATTAATCAAAGAGAAATATTTTTGAAATAACGAATAAAGATTAATAGCTTTCAATTTAAATGTTATAACTGTAAATGAAAATGATTACACAAGATATTTCATAATTAGGGTAATGGGTATCCATGTTTTATTTGTCAATATACAGATGAACAAATGATAGTTTAGAAGATGCAATAAAGGGGGCGCCTGGGTGGCTCAGTCGATAAGTGTTTGCCTTCAGCCCAGGGCGTGATCCCGGCGTTCTGGGATCGAGCCCCACATCAGGCTCCTCTGCTGGGAGCCTGCTTCTTCCTCTCCCACTCCCCCTGCTTGTGTTCCCTCTCTTGCTGGCTGCCTCTCTCTGTCAAATAAATAAATAAATAAAATATTAAAAAAAAAAAAAGAAGATGCAATAAAGAAAAAATGTATAGGCTTTGAAACTAAAATCTATGTGTCCTGCATGAAAGTTTTGTAAATATAATCAAGTTACTAAAAACTTTTTTTGGCTTCTACTTAGGAAATTGACAAATATTTCATGAAGTTTTTAAATATTTTATTGAGATATAACTGACATATAACATTGTGGGAGTTTCACTTATACAATATGTTGACTTCAAACATTTACATATTTCAATATGAATACCACCATGGCTTCAGCTAACACTTCTATCATGTCATATAATGATTATTAAGCCCTAGTCTCTTAGTAACTTTGAAATACAGGCATATCTCATTTTATTGCACTTCACTTCATTGCGCTTTGGAGATACTGCCTTTTTTTTTTTTTTTTTTTTTTTTTTTACAAATTGAAGGTTTATGGTAACACTGCATGAGCAAGTCTATCAGTGCCATTTTTCTAAAAGCATTGGCTCAATTCATATCTCTGCCACATTTTGGTAATTCTAGCAATATTTCAAACTTTTTCATTATTATTATTTGTTGTGGTGATCTGCAATCTTTTTTTTTTTTTTAAGAGAGAGTGAGAGAGAGCACAGCAGGGGGAGGGGCAGTGAGAAAGGGAGGAAGAGAATCCCAAGTAGACTCCACCCTGAGCTCGGAGTCCAACATGGGGCTTGATCCCACAACCCTGTGATCATGACCAGGGCTGAAGTCAAGAGTCAGACACTCAACCGACTGAGCCACCCAGGTGCCCTTGTGATCTGTGATCTTTGATGTTACTGTTGTAATTGTTTTGGGATACCATGAACCATGCTCCTATAAGACAGTAAACTTAATTAATTGATAAATACTGTGTGTATTCTGACTGTCCCACCAACCTTCCATTCATCTGTCTCTCTCCCTTTCCTCAGACCTCCCTAGTCCCTGAGACACAACAATATTAAAATTAGGCCAGTTAATAACCCTACAATGGCTTCCAAGTGTTCAAGTGAAAGGAAGTGTTGCAGATCTCTCTCTTTAAATCAAAAGCTAGAAATGATTAAGCTTAGTAAGAAAGTCATGGCAAAAGGTGAGATAGATTGAAAGCAAGGCCTCTTGTACCAAACAGTCAAGTTGTGAATGCAAAACAAAAGTTCTCAAAGGAAATTAAAATTGCTATTCTAGTGAACATATGAATAAGGATATGAAACAGGCTTATTGCTGATATGGAGAAAGTTTGAGTGGTTTGGGCAGAAGATCAAACAAGCCACCTCCTTCCCTCCAGCAAAGCCCAATCCAGAGCAAAGTTCTAACTCCCTTCAAATCTGTGAAGGCTGAGAAAGGTGAGAAATCTGCAGAAGAAAAGTTTCAAGCTAGCAGAGGTTGGTTCATGAGGTTTAAGGAAAAAAAGCTGTCTCTACAACGTAAAAGGGCAAAGTGAAGCAGCAAGTGCCAATGTAGAAGCTACAGCAAGTGATCCGGAAGACCTAGCCAAGATCATTCACGAAGGTGGTTACACTCAACAGCAGATTTTCAATGTAGATGAAACAGACTTCTATTGGAAGAAGATGCCATGTAGGACTTGCATAGCTAGGAAAAGTCAATGCCGGGTTTCAAAGTTTCAAAAGACAAGCTGGTTGTCTTGTTACAGGCTAAGGTGGCTAGTGACTTTAAGTTGAAGTCCGTGCTCATTTACCATGCTGAAAATTCTAGGCCCCTTTAGAATGTGTTGAATCTACTCTGCCTGTGCTCTGTAAATAGAACAACAAAGCCTGGATGACAGCACAACTGTTTACAACATGGTTTACTGAATATTTAAACTCGCTTTTGAGACCTAATACTCAGACCAAAAGAAAAAGAAAAAAAGAAAGCTTTCAAAATTTTACTGCTCCTTGGCAATGCAACTGGTCACTCACTCAAGAGCTCTGATGGTGATGTACAATGATATTAATGTTGTTTCCATGCTGGCTAACACATCATTCATTCTGCAGCCCATGGATCAAGGAGTCATTTCAACTTTCAAGTCTTTTTTAAAAAATACATTTTGTAAGGCTATAGCTGCCACAGATGGTGACTCCTCTGATGGATCTGGGCAAACTCAATTGAAAAGCTTCTGGAAATAATTCACCCTTGTAGATGCCATTAAGAACATCCATGATTCATAAGAAGAGGTCAAATTATCAACATTAATAGGAATTTGGAAGAAGTTGGCTACAACCCTCAAAATGACTTTGAGGGGTTCAAGGCTTCAGAGGAGGAAGTGACTGCAGATGTGGTGGAAACAGCAAGAGAACTAAAATGAGAAGTGGAGCCTGAAGATGGAACTGAATGGCTGCAATCTCATGATAAAACTTGAACAGATGAGATGCTGCTTCTTATGGATGAGCAAAGAAAGTGGTTTCTTAAAGGGACATCTATTCCTGATGAAGATGTTGTGAAGATTGCTGAAATGACAACAAAGGATTGAGAATGTTAGATAAACTTTGCCGATAAAGCAGCAACAGGATTTGAGAGGATTGACTCCAATTATGGAAGAAGTTCTACTGTGGGTAGAATGTTATTAAGCAGCAACCCATACTACAGAGAAATCATTTGTGAAAGGAAGAGTCAATCAACGTGGAAGACTTCACTGTTGTTGTCTTTAAGAAATAGCCACAGCCACCCCAATCTTTGGCAACCACCACTCTGATGAGTTAAAACTATTAACATGGAGGCAAGAACCTCCACCAGCAAAAGTGTTAAAATTCGCTGAAAGTTCAGATGATGGCTAGTTTTTTTTTTAGAATTAAAGTATTTTGTAAGGTATATGCATTTTTTTCAAACACACTTCATGGACTACAGTATAGTGTAAACATGACTTTTATATGCAGTGGGAAACAAAAAAATTTCATTTGACTCACTTTATTATGATGTTCAGTTTGTTTTGGTGGTCTAGAACCAAACCCACAGTATTTCTGAGGTATAGAAGTTTATAATACAGGATTGTCAACCATAATCACAATGCTGTGTATTAGATCTCCATAACTTATTCATCTTCTAGTTGCAAGAATATACCCTTTGTTTAACATGTCTCCAAGCCCCCTATCCCCACGCTCTCGGTAACTGCCATTTTACTTCCTGTTTCTAAGAGTTTAGCTTTATTACATTTTACATATGAGTGATATCATATGTTATTTGTCTTTCTCTGACTTACCTCACTTAGCAAAATGCCCTCCATTAGGTCCATCCATGTTCTTGCAAATGGTAGGATTTTCTTCTTTTTCATGGCTGAATAATATTCCACTATACATTTTATATAGATATAGCTAGATATAGATTTTATCCATTCATCTGTTGACAAACTTAGGTTGTTTCTACATTCAGATCTTGTGAATAATGTTGCAACGAACATGAGAGTGAAGTGTGTGTTTTTTTTAATATTGTGTTTTCATTTTCTTCAAATATATACTCAGAAGTGTGATTGCTAGATTGTGTGGTAGTTCTATTTTTAATTTTTTGAGGGATCCCCATACTATTTTCCATAGTGGCCAAACAAATTTATATTCCCACTAATAGTTCACGAGCACTTTCTTTTCTCCACATCCTCACTAAAGCTTGTTATCTCTTGTCTTCTAGTCATTCTAACAAGTATGAGATGATATCTTATTGTGCTTTTGATTTCCATTTCCCTGAGAATTAGTGATGTTGAGCATCTTTTCATATACTGTTGGTCATTGGTATGTCTTCTTTGGGAGAAAAAAAAGTCTATTCAGATCTTCCTTTTTTTTTTAAATCAGATTTTTTTTAATTGAGGTGTATGAATTCTTTATAGATTTTTTATATTAACCCCTTATCGGATATATGGTTTTCAAATATGTTCTCCCATTTCATAAGTTGACTTCTTATTTTGTTGATTAATTTTTGCTATGTGGAGTTTTTTTGTTTTTTTGTTTTAGTTTGATGTAGTTTATTTTGTTGATTTTTGCTTTTGTTGCTTGTGATTTTGGTGTCATGTTAAAAGAAATCGTTGCCCAGACTAATGTTAAAGAGAATTTTCCCTTGTTTTCTTATGGGAATTTTATAGTTTCAAGTCTTGTCTTCAAATATTGAGTTAAAAATGTATACCTAACACAGACACGGTCACATATTAAACATTTGATTAATACTATGACACATCCCCTCTTTCTTCTTTCTCCTTCATTTCACATATCTGAAATGTCTGTATGCCTAATTATATTATGCCTAAAAAGCACAACTGTAGTTAATTTCCTTGACAGAAGAAAAACATTTCAAATATATGTAATGCTTTGTATAAATAAAAACTTCTGGCTTGATTAAATGTCAACAGATAAAAATGTGTTTGTTTAACTGAGTTCCTGGTAATAAATTCAGACTTGTAAAATTCAAGGACATTCTTTGTGTAGCTGGAAAAATTCTTTAGCCTTAGAGAGGTCCAACAGCAATACAATAGTTAATTTGCCAATTGCTTTTCCTTTTATGAGCATTAGCTGCATGTAATTCAGTTATATTTAAAATAGTATATATGGATTTAATACAGTTGATACTACTCATACCTCATTGACTATTTCTTTGTCTGTTATATAAATAAAAATATAAAACATAAAAACAAATAAAAAGACACATTTATTTCCGCTATCATTTCATTTAATAAAGATAGTTTAATATTAGTACATGAAAAACTCTGTAATTGACTAATTTTCATCTGTTAATAAAATTAAAATAAAATTAGATTATGCTATGAGGTCAGCCAGCCCCAGCTGAGGGGTACATAAACTTTTAAAAATGAAAATTTTTTTAATAGACATCCATTTATCCTCACAAAACCCCACACAAAATGTACTGCTGCCAATTATCCCAACCATCTTGTGCTACCATGAAGGCTCACTCAGGATTCAGATTCATCACACATAAAACAGGTGCAGCTAAATGTCTGAGCAAGAGAAAACCAAATATAGAAACACAGAAACAGTACTGCAGGCAGAAGGACTAGCATTTTTGCTGCCACTATAGTTGGGCAATATTGAGATATTTCAAGGGGAAAAATGCATTGGCAAATCTAAATTATTCTCATTTTCAGGGAAAGGTGGTTGGGGCAGTACTTTCATAAATAAAGGATGTATATCTTTCTATATGACCACTTTTTAGATCAGAGACCACCCTAAAGCACAAAAGATGTGGGTGAAATGTTGTTGGCATCGTTTTTAGAGCTAAGAAAGAAAAGGGAGAGTCAATATCCCTGAGTCAACCTTAAAGGAAGCTAGGCATACCCTGACAAAGTATCTTTACTATCATCTGTGACACAAGTAGTGGTCATATGGAATATCACCAAGAAACAAAAGTAGTCAAGCACAATAATATTTTTGACACAAGAAACCTTTTTGACATAGGAAACCATCTCTTACTTTTCTCAGATATTTGGCGTTTCATAATCTGGCCACTGTTTTCTTTTATGATGTGTCTCTTTTATAGCTATTGAGTTGGCTGTCTAAAAAAATTGAATTGTAGTCCTTATTTTGCTTATATCTAATGCAAATATCTTCTTCTACTCAGTGGTTTATCTTTACATTGTTTTAATTTTGTCTTCTGAGAAACACAACTTTCTAATTCTATTGGAGACCACTAATCAATCTCTTAATTTATGGTTAATGCTTTATGGGCTTTAGGAAATCTTTTCTACCCCCAAGTTTATAAAATTATTCTCCAATGTACTTTTCCAGAAGATTTATTGTTTTACTTTTGAAATTTATATCTATAAACTGCCAGTAATTGATTTTTTCCTTCAATGTTTAGCAGAAAATAAGAAAAAAAATTGTCTTATTACATGTCAGAACATTGGGCATAATGTTGAAAACAAGTGTGATCAAGCACATCCTTGATTCATGGACACTTCTGAGAAAAACTTTTCAATAATGGTCCATTAAGTAGAATGGCTACTGTAGATTTTATAAGTACTCTTTTTTTGTATTATTGAAGCTCTCTTTTATCTCTAGTTTTCTAGGAGCTTTTATTTTGAATGGATGTTAGATTCATACAGATATCAAAATGTTATATCTTCTAGATGAATTGGTGTTATAAAAAAAGTATTCTGAAAGGTCATTCTTCATTTCTGGTAATGTTTTGACTTTAAAATCTACTTTGTGATACACACATAGCTATATCAGCGTTCTTTTGATTAGTGTTTATATGATATAGTTTTCCCATTGGTTATAGTTAATCTTTCCTGTATTTTTAATTTAGGCGTATCTCTTATTGGCAATGCATTATACCCCTTCCTCCCATTCTGAAAATCTCATCATTCAATTGAAGAATCTTATATCGCTTATATCATATAACTAAAATTTTCAACTCTGTTTAAGTCCTCTGTTTTCCTCATTCTTTTGGGTTAAATTATTTATATTCCATTTTTTTCCATTCTATCAGTTTCTACTTTATTAATTTTACTTTACTAATTTTTTAGATATGTAATTTTTATTTTTATTTTTTTAAAGATTTTATTTATTTATTTGACAGAAAGAGAGAGAGCACGAGCAGGTAGATTGGCAGGCAGTGGGAGAAGCAGGCTTCCCGCTGAGTACAGAGCCTGATGGGGCTCCATCCCAGGACTCTGGGATCATGACCTGAGCCGAAGGCAGATGCTTAACCAACTGAGCCACCCAGGCGCCCCTAGATAAGTACTTTTAAAAATATGTTATTCTGCCTGTGGATACTCTAAAACTGAGAAGATTCTTGATTAATTCGAGTGTATTTTTAATTATTATTTTACAACTTCTAGGATGAAGCAAGGCACATGGAACGTTAAAACTCAATTTACTCCCTTCCTCACTTTTATACTATAGTTCTCATGTGTTTAAACTGTGGATATATTTAAACTCTGTAAGTTATTGTTATTATTGCACCAATACTTTTTGAGATTTATCCATATGCTTGCACTCTGTATTGCTCTTTATTCTTTCCTACATTTTCATACTTTCACCCAAGATCATTATGACCATTCTGCTTGAAAATTCACCTTATTATTTGAAGTGTTTGTTAAAGATTATTTCTTTCAACATTTGTGTAAACAAATCATTATTTTGTTTTCAATTTTAATGGATATTTTTTGGGAGGGCTACAGAATTCTAATTCAATGGGTATTTTCTCAGAACTGCAAACAGTTGAGTTACTTTGTCTTTTCCATTAATTCTGTTTTCCATTAAAGCTCTCAGCCTTGTGGCTGATTTGTTGAAAATAGTGGGTCATTTGGATTTCTGGTTTATTTTGAAGTTTTCTTGTCTTTGATTTTCAGCAATTTTGCTATTATTTTCCTGGACATACTTTTCTTTGTATTTTTATGCTTGTGGTTTAGAGCATTGTTTTAATCTATGTCTCGATCTATGTGATCAATTTTAGTATTTTTGTCCATTAGCTTTTAAAAAATTTCTTCTAATTCTCTCTTTCTCTCTCTCGCTCCCACCTCTCTCTCCTTCTCTCCCTCACTTGTTACCTTTTGCTCCTGATACATAACTCTCAAATTTCCCGTAAGATACCTTCACTGTGTGCCATGTATCATACGCTAACTTTTGGATTTTTTTTTCATTATTTTCTCAAATGCTTCAATCATCATATTTTTTTCTGATCTCTCATTCAGTTTCCTTATCGTCTTTTTTAGCTATGACTAAACTGCTATGAAGCCTATTTATTAAATTTTTAATCTGCTAAGGTATTTTTTATTACAATAAGTATCATTTGATTCTCTACATATAGTTTCATTTATCTTGTACTCTATTCCATGTAAATATTAAATATGCATGAAATCTCTAGTCACTTGTGGATTTGTCTTTATGTTCCGCTTTGTCTTTTGACTTCCAATCACAGGTTTATTTTTTCCTGCAATATTTAGTAAATTTTTAATAGATGCCACATCATGTATGAAAGTCTATGGAAAATTTGAGATCTGGATGGCATTGTTCCTCCAAAGAGGATTTCCTGTTGCTTCAGACCAACAAACACATACAGTATACATAAAATACTTAGGTATTTTTATATTTATATATAGAATATATAAAACATTTATATTTATACTTTAAATTATATTGCTCATCCTTCCATATAAGACCATCAGGATTTTAAAAATTTTTATTGCACACAAATTTAAATTTACATGTTGCAAATATGGCACAGAGAATTTTAGGGTATACTTTACCCACCTTCCCCAATGATAGCATCTTACAAAACCAGTATCTGAACAAGTATATTAACAAAACCACAAAATCACATTTTTACAGTGCTAATAACTAGACTACTATTCAGACCATTCATGGCTATAACTCTTTCTTCTTAATGGGTGCATTTTATATTATTTTATGAGTCTACCATAATTTAATTGACCAATGTTATGATAGACAGTCATTACTTCCTGTTGTTTTTGCTATTATAATGTTCTGTGAAATTTATCTATATAGCATATTTTTTTTGTGAATTTATATGAGATTATCTGTAAAATTCATTTGTAGAAAGGGATGGTTTATTTATGCATGTTTATGTTGATAAATGTTGCCAAAATATTTTATAAAAATGCTATAGATTTTTAATTTCAGCAGTCAAAATCTTTCCAAAATGTTGTAGTATCAAACTTCACCAATTTAAGTAAAAATAGCTATTTATTGTTGTGTTATCTTGCATTTTCTTGAGTAATTAATGTTAAATATTGTTTCATACTATTTGTGTATTCTATGAACTGTCTGCTTATATTCTTTTCCTATTTTTCTGTTGACGTATTAATTTTAAAAGCATTTTGTGTATTCGTGAAATTAGCACTTTGCCATATAAACTGAAAGTATATTACCTGTTTATAATTCACCTTTTGCAGTATCTTATCTAATTTCTATGAAGATTGTATTTTATGTCATCAGATTTATTAATCTTGTTCTTTATGACTTCTGAATCAAGTCTTTTTCCTACCCAGTAGAGTTGCAAATTTATTTCCATTTATGCCCCACACTTATTTTAGTAAATTTATTCCTGAGAATTTTACATTTTTTTCTAGTAAAACTGGGATTTTCTTTTTCCAGTTTTTATACACCTTTAAAAATTATTAGAAGTCAATGATGTTTTTACTCAAATACTGAATTTTCTTATTTTAAACTGTTTCTCACTTATTCTTTTATAATTTTTAGATAGTCAATCTTATGTGAAAATCATGATAATTTTGCTTTTTTTCTGTGTAGTATTTATATCATATTTACTTTTCATATCAAAATGTCTTGGCTAGTACACCCAGAAAAAATTTAAATAATAAAGATCAGCATAGATATCCTTGTACTGTCCTACACTTTGATGGAAAAAGCTTAGTAATCCTCCATTTAGAATGCAGCTGACATTTGAATATTTATATATCTATATCCATATAATATATCTATGTATATCCATGTACTAAATAAGAATCCATCTGTTCATGTTTCATTAAATGAAAGTCAGCATTGATTCCTAATTAAACATCAGAAAACTTTTTATCATTTATGGAGTTCATTCGTTTTTTTTCTTTTTTGATTTATTGTTAAGTTGAATTATATACATACACTCCTAATTAAAACCTTTGAATTATGGGATTTTATACATAAAATCATTGAATTCAAATTGCCAAATGTTTGGTAAGGTTTTGTGTTGTATTTATTAGTAAACTGAGTCTATAGTGTCTGATTTTGTGTTTTGATTGTGCTACTTTTTAGAAATTTTGGTATTTATAGAAAAGCTTGAATCCAGAAATTAATTAGAATCTTTTCTGATGTTTCTGTGCTCCGGAATATTTTCAATAGTATCAGGTTTATTTCTTTATTAAAATTTGAAAAAATTTACCTAGAAAATCAGCAAGCTTGGAATATTTTTCTGTTAGTATTTTACATGTTTTTTCGCACAGTTTTCCATAGTGACTATTCTAGGTTTTCTATATCTTCTTTATTCATTTTCTTTCATTACATGGGCAAATTCATGTTTCACATGAGATTGAGTAGAGGCAATTCACTTTTAATGTATAATTTAAACTCTGGCATACTTCCTGAATTTTCAACTGTGCAAATTCCTTTATAAAATCAATGGCGCCCTTTGAATGTCTAATACACTTGAAACAAACATTTGCAACCAAGTTCTTGGTATTTCTCAAACTCGTTTACCTCAGTGGCTGAAATGTTAATAACTTCTGCAGAGATATATGTGTTGTGTAAAATCTAAAGAAGTAGGTGTGAATCTAAGTATCCTTGTACACGAACCCTGTATATTGCAATATACAGTTCACAGTTTGGGGCTTGGGGTTGTTTTATACTGACTTTTACGAGAAGTAAATTTGTCCATATAATTCAATGTTTTTGTCACTTTTTGTGGGTTTTTGAAAAACATAATTAAAAGAATCTCTTCACTATGTCACTTTTTACCTAATTTTTATTTTTTAATTTCACTCTATTGCCAGTAAAAAAAAGAAAAAAGAAAAAAAATGCATTAAATCCTTGTTTACATCATTGGATCAAAATATTTCACTCTTTCAGATCATGTTACAACAAACTAAACTCTTTTAGGCCATGTTTCAACAAACTTAGTTTATACATCTTTCTGATATACTTTTTTGGGAAATCTTTCCTCTAATTAGCTACAGAATTTATTGTATCTTCTTACTTCCTGCGGAATTCCTCTCCTTACCATAGTTCTTTCAATTAATCTATTTATATCATTATTTTAAACTGAGGTTTGAGTGACATGCTCAGTAACAGAAGAGAAAAAAGAAAATAACAGTTTTGTGGCAATTACCAAGATGCCTTTCAGCATCTCTGTGACTATATCTATTGAGTCTCAAACCAGGCCAGACCAACAACTGAGGTGGACTATTGAACATCTTACCAACTAATTTCTGAGGTGTTCTGATTGGGTAGGGGCTAGTTGTATGGGACATGAAAGAATTCACTCAAGGCAGAACAAAAGAGAAATGTATTGAATACACTGCAAGGGAACAGAGGGCAGGACAGCAAAGAAGAGACTGTCTGCCACGAGATGGTGGTGAGGGGCCACAGTTATAGGGCAGAGTGAAGGAGAAAGAGAGAAAGCATGAGTGTGAGGGTCAGAGGGAGAGGGAAGAGGGAAAGAATCTCAAGCAGACTCTGCCTTGAGCTCAGAACACAATGCGTGGCTTGATCTCACAAGCCTGAGATCACAACCTGAGCCAAAACAGAGAGTGGATGCTTAACTGACTGTGCCACCCAGGTGCCCCAATTTTAGCAAAAATTTTTAATTGAAATTTTAGTTTTTTTTAAATTTTTGCTAAAATTTCCAAACACATTACATATTTAGATTAATGAAGGCACTTTATAATTTTACAAAACTATTTTCCAAACAATCCTAAAAGATAAGACTTTTTCTCCATAGTTTTAACTGGAGAAACCGAGACTGAAACCAAACTACCCAAGGTCAAAGGCGAGGATGGAATAAAGGAAAATACTCAGGTCTTATGACTCCCAGACATTCCCTTTCCAATATCCTAACTTCATATGCAGATTATGGATGAGGCAAAGTTTCAAACTGCTTCTCCAGAATTACCTTGAAGGAGATCCAACATCTCTCACCTCAGTATCACCATCTTGTAATAAGGATAATTCTAGTATACTCCAGATGATTATTTTGGGTGTTAATTGATTTAAGACATATAACATATTTAGACTTTTGCTCCATAATAAACCTTTAAATGTTAAGTAATTCTATCATCATCGTTAATATCATTTAATAACAAGTAGCTCCATGCAATGCTGTTATATATTGAACAACTGACACTCCAGAAGAAATAGAAAGCCCTAATTTTCTCATTTCCATTACCTACCCCCCCACTCTCACACACACTCACAGGTGCACTGATTTAAAGCTGCCAGAGTGTCATCACTGACTGTAGAGTTGGGAAGACGTCCATGTAATCCGTATGATCTGATTCCAGCATACCACTGTTTGGCACCATCATTTCTTTAAGCAAGAAAATTAGGCTTGTCCTAAAATATATTGCAATAACTTACTTTATGTGGAATTTGGATGTGGGCAGGAAAACAACAGAGAGCTTGCAAAAACTTTGTAGGACAAAAACAGGTAAATTTGTGTTTCTTGCTGGGAGAGTGAGGGGAGAAGAAAGTAACAAAAAAGGGGGTTAGGCAATCAGGAGACTAACCAGTGAAGTGCCAGTGGGTGGGAGAGAGGAATTAACCAGAGTAAATGTTTGGTTGGCAAAGAACTTTCAAAAGCAAAGTTGTCTAACATTTAATCTAAGCTTTTTTTTTTGTAAATGATTTTGTGCAAAATATTTAAAGTCTTTATAATTCACTCCAGTTAACCTCATGATTTACAGCTCTTGGAATCATTTGCTATGTACCCTTGAACATATAGAATAAAGCTTTCCTGAAACTCTTAAACATGTGCTGTAATGTGTCATAGGTAATGGTGATTGTAAAGTTTCTGTAGTAATACAATTTTTAAACCGTGTTTTTACAAATGTTCAAAAAATAACAACTGTTCACAATTCACTCCAGTTAACCTCATGATTTACAGCTCTTGGAATCATTTGCTATGTACCCTTGAACATATAGAATAAAGCTTTCCTGAAACTCTTAAACATGTGCTGTAATGTGTCATAGGTAATGGTGATTGTAAAGTTTCTGTAGTAATACAATTTTTAAACCGTGTTTTTACAAATGTTCAAAAATTTACAACTGTTCACATTATATTTGGACACGATTTGTACGGCTTCTTTTGCAGCCTTCCCAGATGTAAGCTATTGTTATTTTGGTAGCTTTTCAATTTATTGGTAGGATTCCACCATCAGAGAGCAGTGAGTCCTCTAGTGGCTTCCTTCAAATTTTCCCACTGTGTTCTATTATTACATTAGGCTGAATGTTTTTATCATCAGTAAAATTCTTTGCCTGAATTTTAAAAACATTTAGCATTCCATTTTCATTCCACTTAATTTGTATCTCTGCAAATTTATTATAATACTGTCTTATTAAGAAAGAGGACATAGCCAATTATCGTTGTTTTAATTAATAATATTTGAAGTGTTAGGTGTTCTTACATAAAACAATGAATCATACTAATATTCTTATTTTTCCCTATTTTATTTATTGACTTTTTTAGGTCAATCAACTTAGTTTCTTTGGGCAAAATTAAACCACAATATTTATTTCTAAAATTAAATATTTATTGAATATAATTTTCAAATAAATCCATGCATTCAAGGGAACTAACACTTGTACAGCTTCAAAAAAACTGCAGAGTAATTTTGATGTTACATGACTACAAAATGTCAAAATTTTACCCATCCTCAGAAATAAGGTATCACATGCTCAAGGAACTGTTGCTCAGAATTTAGATGAACAGGACCTCCTCAGAATTCTGAATTTCAGCTCCACAGAGCCTTGATAGTCTGCTGGGGCTTCCATAACAAAATATCATAGACTGGAGGGCTTAAACAACAGATATATATTTGCTCACAATTCTGGAAGCTAGAAACCCAAGATCTAGGTGCTGAAAGGACAGATTTCTCCTGAGACCTCTTTCCTTGGCTTGCATATGGCCACCTTCTTGCTGTGTCCTCGCATGGCCTTTCCTCTGTGCATGAACACCCCTGGTGTCTCTTCCTTTACTCATAATGACACCAGTCATATTGAATTAGGGCCCCTTACAATTTCATCTAGCCTTAACTCCCTCCTTAGAGGCCCTATCCCCAAATATAGTCTCATTGCTGCTAGGCTTCCACCACTGAATTTTGGTACACATAGTTAATCCATAACAGGGACCCTCATCTATGTTTATAGATTTCAGTTATCTGAAACTTCTCTTTTTGTTCTCTTAGGTGTGGGCATGAATCTTTCTGTTGTCTAGTTAATACCTCCATACCTCATCAAGTCTTTGTTTAATTATCTCTGAATAACTAGTGTGGATTCCAACTCCCGACTGAACTTGACACATACAGAACCCAACTAATATTGGCCACCACAGTTTGACTTGTCTTGGCCAATATAATGGTGGCTCACCTGACAAAGGTAATTGTGCTTATCCCTTAAGCTTCAGACAATTACTATAAAAATGTAGAGCTTTCCTTACATAGCTGCTGCCTCTTAAGACTGGTTTTTAAAATAAATACTGTGGAGCTCCAGTCACTGCAACCCAAAGCAGACCTGGACAGATGAGATCAATACAGATCTAGGAGAGTAAGTCATTGCTGTTGAGTGAGAATACGGGTGGTGGTTACTTAATATCATTTTGAAAACTATCTGCTGATACAATACTTTTCTACATGTTCTTCCCTAGTGTTTCTATTGGGTAGTTCCTTTCCACAATAATTAACATACTCACCCCAAAAATACAACAGAATTTAAATCAGTGCCTGAGATCATGATCAACAGATTAATCAGAATGCCATTCATTATTAATAAACATTCAATCATGAGTTAGCCATTATTATTACTATTAGTTAATCATTATTATTGATCTCTACTACATGTTAAACATTCAGGTTACTGAGTTCTATCCACACTTTAAAAAATCTCTGGAGTTGGGCCCAGAAATTTGCATTTTAACAAGCTTCCAAATGATTCTTATAATTGATCTTCTTTCTGTGAATAATATCTGATGCTCACATACCATTTTGGTAAATTTCCTTATTTGTTTTCCTACTGTCCAAAAGCATTTAATACTTAAAAATTGATGACATTTTTCATGTTGATATATATCTTTCGTATTAATATATACCTTATTAGCTGGTTTTTTGTTTATTTTGGGGGGACAGGAGTTATATATTTATCATTTTTGTGTGTAGAGACTATCCCTAGTGGGTTTTCAGTAAATGCTTGCAGAAAGACACAGATGAAGAGAAGGAAGTAAATGATAGGAATGGGGAGATAGATGATTTGGAGCTGGCTTTAGGGACAAATGGGAGAGATGTCTTGACCGGAGAGAGTCTTAAACGGTAGTAGTATTTGTAGGAAGATTAATCTTGCAAACTTGGTAAATTTGTCTAAAGCCACGCTCACCTAATTAACATTGACACCCAGGGCTCTGACAAGTATGCCATTCATTTCTACTGACTACACTTAGAAAATAAGAAATCTGGGCACCTGGATGACTCAGTCGGTTGTGTGTCTGCCTTCAGCTCAGGTCATGATCTCAGGGTCCTGGGATGGAGCCCTACATCAGGCTCCCTGCTCAGCGGGGAGTGTGCTTCTCTCTCTCCCTTTCCCTTCCCTTCTGCTCCTGTTCTCTCTCTCTCTCTCAAATAAATAAAATAAAAAGAAAGAAAGAAAGAAAGAAAGAAAGAAAGAAAGAAAGAAAGAAAGAAAGAAAGAAAAAGAAAATAGGAAATCAACTGCCTAGGAGAACAGGTGGGAACTCAGTCAAGGACTTCAAAGACAGCATATCATTTAACATTATTTCGTATTTTTTCAAGAAATATTTTGGCTAGATTGTATCTCATGTCTACTCTAATAATTTTGGATTATGATTCTACCTGAAATCTGAATTTATGTATAGGGAGCATAAATGCATGATATGTGTGCATATATTTTTTTAAAGACTAAACAAAATTTACACTTCATTATTCACTGAATTCCCAAAAGACAGTTAAATCTTCTACACTCTTGCTTCTGAATTCATACCTGGATTAATAATATTATATCTCTCAACATTTACACAATGTCTTACTGTGCTTTGCCATCATAAGGCAGCTGAGAAGCATTATTCAATGTGTAAAGACGTTATTAAGTCACATTTCAGTTGTATGAAGGTGGAAGAAGTAGTGCAAGCAGAGGGCTTGACCTAAGACTTTAGCATACAGCCTTCTTCCTTTTTGATAAATAAGCTTAAACCTAAAGAGATTAATTCAACCTATTCCACTGTGGCCTGCAGCCTTGAAAGTGTACAGAAGATGCCAAAGGCTTCACAATCAGATAAAAACATGCTCTTGTTATTTTCTATAGTGGAGCAATAGAGTGGCAATGCTATTTGTAAGGAAATCCCTGACCTACTTGAATGCTTACCTTTTTATCCCACTGAGAGCATTATTCAACCCAGAGAAATGGATAGCAGAGGCCAGCAGGAAGTTATTTGATTTTACAGCTTTATATCATGTAACAGACTTTGAAGGCTTAGAAAATTAGGAAAGCTTCATTAGAATAGCATAATTAATCCCACAATAGAAATACTAAGAAGAGATAAAGGAAACCAGAGGATTTAAAACACAAAAAGAAAAATATGCCAGGCATAGGGGACAATGAAGGAATCTTGGCCAAGAAATGTGGTTAGGAACTTAATTGACTGGACTGATTTCACTCAGTGGGAATTAGAGGAAAAGAAGCTAAGCATATAAAGGAGATATCTTAGTTTTATTCAGTTCGGCTGCTGTAACAAGCTACCATAGAATGGGTAGTTTATAGGCAACAGAAATTTATTTCTCGTGGTTCTGGAGGTTGGAATCTCAGACCAGGGTGCCAGCGTGATGGTTTCTGGTAAGGCCCCTCTTCTGAGCTGCAGATGATCAGCTTCTCCTTGTATCCTTCCAAGGTGGAGAGCAGAGACAGGAAGCAAACTCTTTCGTGGCTCTTATTAGGGACACTACTCCCATTTGTGAGGGCTCCATCTTTCTGACCTCATTTAATCCCAATTATTTCCAAAAGGCCCCACATCCTAGTATCATATTGGGGGTAGGATTTCAACTTAATAAATTTTGGAAAAATATAAACATTCAGTCCATAACAGGGAACAATAAACATAGGATGCCAATAAGAAATAAAAAAATAATTATCACAAAAGACAGCTTGAGTATTTTAAATTGAAATAATTATTTCATTTTATAAATACATACCTGCCTTCAATTTTCATCACAGAGCAATTCACTCTATTTAGTTCTTGTCAACTTCAGAAGCTTTCCTTTTTTATTTTCTTCTTTTTTCTTCTCTTTCTCTCTCTTTTTTTTATATTTGAGAGTTGTTTTGACTAATAATGAAACTTACAATGCAATTTTCTTATCACATGACAATAAAAAGCTGCTATTTCTTTCAACACTAATTGGCTGAAATGACAATTTCCTTTCTATATGTGTTTAATTATATGTTAGAATTATACCTTAGAAGCCAATGTACTTTCAAACATAATTTAAAAACATACACAATAACAATGCCACCCTAATTTTTGTTAAAAGTACATATTTATAATCATGTTTTTCCTGCTTTAGGGCAATTCCTTTATTTAGCCTCATCTATTATTGTGGCAATTACTAATTTTTCACCAGGTAAGACCTTACAAAGCTTCACTAAGCTCAGGCTGTTTCTACCTGTGAATGAGTTAATTGCTAATTTGATCTCTTCTAAAGGAAATGAAGCATCCACACCCAATCAATCTTCTGAAGTAAGCATGGGATGAATGCCTTTTTTTCAGAAATCAAGAGAGCATATCCTCCTCCAGTATTTCTGATGAAGGATGTAAGACTCTATAATAGAATTGGAATGCTTGGTTAATTGCCATTGCTTGCATAAGTGAGTGCCCTCATATGTCTGCTTAGTAGGACAAAGCTATTTCAGTGAGTTTGCAGATAATGTTCAAGAGTTTATGCATGTTTCCTAATAGAATTTGCATTAATTATAATGATCTTTTTCTAGGTTATTGATATAATAATAACAATAGCAAGTATTTATTAGAGACTTAGTTCATGCTGGATTTTTTATACACTTTTATACACTTTCGCACTTTTTATACTTTTTTAATTGAGTAAATCAATAACCCTTTCTCAATCAAGAAGGAAAGCTAAGTTTTATACAGGTGATACAGAATAAAGTCACTCTGTGGACAAGGTCACAAAGGACAGATCTTAGAAAAGACATGAAGCAGTCTATCTAAATCCAAAATTGGTTCCTTGAGCACTTCAACTCATATATCATAATATCTGCCCCCTATTCTAACACTACGGTACTTATTTCCTTAATCCAAAGATTTGAAAATGTGCATAATAGGCTTTTTTAAAACAGAATCTGAGGCAAAAATTTCTAACAATTTATTCTCTCCTGCTTATACAAATCGTATTTTTAGTGGATCAGTTGCGAATAAAGAATGCATCTAGATTATTGAATTAGAGGGGTCTCTTACAACAAAATAAAATATACTTCTTTTGCTGATAGATTTCTGAAGTTCAGTTAAACAAAAGTAAAGATCATCCTAGAAATACAAATAATCATAGACATTTATTGAGCACTAAGCAATTATTATGCATTTTTCATTAAAATTTAAAACTAACCTATAATATGATGTACACATTGGGTAAAAACGTTGATCTTAACTTCTTCTAACACCATTTTCCCACTCTAAAGAGCTTTGTCTTTCCTAGACATTTACATTTCTAGATATTTAGAGGCTTGTCTTAAAGAAAAAAATAAGAAGCAGTAAACAAGACATAAGCTTTTTGTTTTATATTTTCCACAGTTTCTATAAAGATATTTTGCACATTTATTAGATTCTCAAAAATAATTGTTGCACTAAATTTAAATTTTCCCAATAATGCTTGTAAAATACTATATGAATACTTTTTATTTTAATGAGTAAATCTATAAGAACTTGTTCTAGGACATATACAAATATGCTGGAGGAAAGAATGTATTCCATAACCTCAAGGAACATTTAGTCTAATCAAAGACAGCTTTTGAATTTTACACTAAAAGACAACACCTGTAATCCAGTGCTTTGAGACATATATAAATAATACACCTATAAGTCAGAAAAAAAATTATCATCAAATTTGGTCTATTGATTTTTGAAGTTGAGAAGTATATGTTCCTGCCAATATCTGTTCTCCTATTCTTATCTATCAATAGAACACACAATAATTTACCCAAACACAAGTTCAGTTAGAATGAAAAGTGTGGTTCTCAGCTCATCTTGCATCATGGTGGGGTAATGTGATTAAGATTTTGCCAACAGGATGTCATCAAAGGTTTTCTGTTTATCTTATGGGAATACCTTTTAAGGGAATGAGGATATGTTCTTTTCTGATTTTCTTCTTCCTTTCTGATATAATTCAAAAGTGACAAAAAGAGTTTTATCTTCTATTATGGGTAGAGTGATCATATAATTTATTTTCCTGTCTGGAATATTAGAGAGTGAAAGGAGGTATTTTTAAAAATTAACCCAAAACAATAGATGTAAATAAGTAGTTTGTGCTACTTAAGACAGAATCTAAAATGTTTTTACTATCTTTCTCTAGAAGGGAGTCAGTGAAGATACAATGGTTATAGTTTGGAAAGCTAGAAACGTTTAATGTCTTGGCAAAATATTTAGTTAAATTGTTCCCAACTTCTTCAATAAGGATTGGCTAAGTTATGCTACAAAACAAAAGCACCAAAATTTCAGTGCTTCAATACAATAAGTGTTTATTACTGGAGCAAAGTTCACATGTGGTCATATGTGGTTCTAAGCAGCTGTTTTCCATGTTCCACACCCACACAGATTTGGGGGTAATTCCATCTTCATGCAGGAAAGGGGAAATGGGTATTATTCAATAAGCCTTCTACCTATAGGGGCAATTTAAGTCAAATTCACTTAATTTTCATTAAAAGCAGAAAATTACATGATCATGTTTAATTTCTGGGAGTAGGATGCACTATTTTTAAATACAAACTGGAGGGGAAGGAACCACACATACTGGTAAACACTGGTAAATTCTACCATGTCTGCTAGTCCAGGAGGGCAGAACAAACGCAAATAAAGCTAGAACACTGAGGCAAAAGTTAGGAAAATTCAGAGTGTTAGAATTTGCTATTTTCTTTTTGCTTTTTAAAAGCAAATTCCTGAGAGAGAGACAGAGAGAGAGAGAGAGAGATAAAATTAGGCTGGGATGTATCCATGTGCAGAAATAGATGGAACAAATTTAGATTTTCTAAAGAAGGTATTCTTGCATCTTACAGTGCAGATTTATTCCCATAATTTGGAACTTGACAGTGTTGTTTAAAAAAAGAGTAAGAAAGGAAAAGAAAAAGGAAATTTTAAAAAGCCAAAAACCCGAGTTCAGTTAACTGAGTGGTTAAGAGGCATTGTCTTCACACTCAAAGTTGCATTGAGCTGGGGGAAGCAGATATTCTAAGATAGAGGACAGTAAGTAATAAACTTGAATTTTCATGCTTGTGACAATGACAAGAGAACACTGACTTTGGTTATATTTATATGGGATTTATCAAAAGCTAACTAGACAAGGACCCTTACATCCTGGAGCTGGAATTCTAATGGGAGATATAGACAATAAGCTATAAATAAATCTCATAATATTTTGCAAGATGAAGTGCTTTAGAAGAGGGCATAAAATGTAATCAATGATGAGGGACATTCACAGTTGGAGCCGTGGGAAACGTACATTTTTAAGTAGAATAAAAAGATTAGTTATAAAAAGTTGAAATTTGACAAAAAAACGTAAGGCGGACAAGGGATTAGCCTTCTGAATATGAGGGAGAAGAGTGTCTCTGCAATGTGAGGCAGCTAAGGTGAACATAGACCTATAATTTTCTATGAGCATCAAAACAAGGATGACAGTGTGACTGGAAGTGTTAGTCACTCATGAGATCTGAGAACAAATATTGAGGCATATTATGTAGCAGATTGTTGGTCTTTGTACAGACTTTGATTTTTCTCCAAGGGAAATGGGAGGCCATTGGTAGGTTTTGAGCAGAGGATGGACATAACCTGATTCTTCTTTCAAAAACTTAGTCTGGCTCCATTCTTCAGATTAGGCTAGGTACAGTCAAGGAAAGTACCAGTTGAAAAGTACTCTATTTCACAGTGACCAAGAAAAGAGATAATGAATTGGTAGCACTGAAAATAGTAAAAAACTATCAGGTCCTGAATATATTTTGAGGATAAAGTTTCTTTGACAATTTTCACATGAATGAATAAGGAGAGTTCAATATAATCTCATACTCCATATTTTTGACTAGAGTAACTCAAATGTTAGCTTAACATCTACTTAGTTGAAGAAGATTATAAATAAGCAATCTGGTGGCTGAGGTATAGTTAGGGAAGAAGAGATCTGATGTTTATATGAATGTGTTAAATTTCAAAATCTGTCAGATATCTAGGTGGATGTGTTAATTAAGCCATGCCATATGCTAGTCTGAATTTAAGGAGAAAGGAGAGCCTGAAGATATATATACTTAGTAGATTGGCAAATAGATGATATTTAAGCTCTTGAGACTGGATCACATCATGAAAGAGATACTATACATGAAAAGGAGGAGAGGGTGAAAATAATTACCTTGAGAGCACTACAATATTAGAGTGTAAGGGAGAGGAGAAAAAAAGACTGAAAAGGAGGTTAAACTGGAGTGACCAATGCAATAAGAGGAAAACCATTAAAACCCGGCGTCCTGGATGTAAAGTGAAGTACTGTCAAAGAAGTGTGCCCAGAATTAACCCAACTACAAGATCTAAGGGAATGGTCCCTAAGACTGTCATTACTTCTAACACTGACTGTAAATCAGAGGGGCATCCCCAAACCACCCTCAGTTGCAATAATTCACTAGAAGGTTTCATAGAACTCCTGAAAGCTATTACATATAGTCACACTTAATTACAGGGAAGGTATACATTAAAACAGGTCAAGGGAAAAAGTGCATTGGGCAGAGTCTGGGAGGTTTCCACACGTGAAATTCCCATTGTCCTCAGGACAACTTGTTTTCCTGACATTGATGTGTAACAATATACAAAGAGTATTTCTAACCAGGGAAGCTCGTAAAGCTTCAGTGTCCGAGACTTTTTATTGGTGAATCATTGTAGGAATGATTGATTGTTTGTTTTTCCACATGGTTGAACTCAGTCTCCAGTATCCCATTCCCTGGAGATTCAGCTGATATCACAGGCCCCCCACTAATCACCTTGTTAGCATAAATTATCAGGTGTAGTCCCAGAGGCCCATCAAGAAAAATAAAGACATTCTTATCACTCAGGAAATTCCAAGGGTTTAAAGGTTATCTTCCAGGGGCAAGAGACAAAGGCCAGACCACTCTTTGGGCAAAGACAAATTCTTTGCTGCACATAGAATGAGTGATTATACAAATNTGAAAGCTCACATAACTATTAAATAATAGTAGCATTTTTATATGCTGATAATAATGATCCACTGGGGACTAAATGTTGACAATGTATAAGGGAGAAGGGAGAATTTCTGGAGCAAAGGTTTTAGGTATATACGATCAGATGAGATCTAATCTAAAAGCAGAAAGATTGGCTATAAATAGCAATATGATGGTTCACCAAGTTAAGGTGGTTAAGGTGAAAGGCATAGTAGGTGACTGCAGATACTGAAAGATGAATGAAGTGGTAGAAGTCTGTAGAAATTATTTTCTGAACCCTGCAATTTTTCATGGAAGTATGAAGCAAAGTCATCAGATAAGAATGAAGATGGGAGAGGAGGTATTGAAAATGTAAAAAGAAAGGAGAAAGTCTGGAAAAGACTCTTAGGCATATAGGTGAACTGATGGATTAAAAAGAGTACAGTATGATTTCCCTCCACAATAAGGGTTCACAGAAGATAGTCTTCATTAATTTAAATGCTTCTATTCATTGTGGATTTTTTTAAGGTTTTCCTCCAGCCGAATTCAGGTGCATAAAGCAGGTGAGGAATAGGTAGAGAGTGGGATTTATTAAGACTGTGGTTTTGCCATTTATAAAAGTGTTTCATCATCTGGCTCCCTCTTTCTCCCCCACTCCAGATTTATCATTTATATTTTAATCACCTACTTTGCATCCAGGGAGGTTGACCTCTATAGGTAGCATTACCAGGGCACTCTGGAGCTGACTGCAAATTGGGGTTGTAGGATCCAAGGGCAGGCCACCCCAAAATGTTCCACTTTGGCATAGAGATTATTTTGAGCTGAAAATAATTAAGGACAAAAAGACTCAGGATGAACTTTGACCTTCCCATTATAGTCTAAAAAGAATTTAGATGGAGGACCTGCTCCAGGAAGACAGTTATCATCCCAGATACCTACATTGTAATATGAACTAGGGGTGGTAGACAGGAAGGAATTTAGCAAAGTCTGTTGGTCAAAATTCCTCTCCACGTCCTATTGTCTCTGTATGGCATGACAAACTTTAAAAAAAAAAATTGTTTACTGAACATTTGTTCTTTCCATCTTCCTATGAATTGTCTTCCACCTGTTAAGGTCCCAGAAACCCACCCCCTTCTCCTTAGCTCAGAATGACATATAAACCTCCATTGCCTGGCTGCTGGGAAGCCTCTTGAATCTTTGTGGGGGAAAAAGAAGTTACCTATATAATTAAATTTTATTTTCTCCTGTTAATTTGTCTCATGTCCATTTAACTCTTAGTCCAGCTAAAAGAGACTCAAAGGGTATATAAAAATTTTTCCTCCCCAACAAGTTTCAACTAATGGAAGACTCTGGTAGGAGATTGTGGAGGGTGGGAGGGAACAAAGTTAAAGCTATTTGTTTTCATGTCCTGTTTGCTCTGGAAGTTTCTTCTTGGCACTAGCAGATTTTGAATTTGAAAGGAATTTTGACATTAAAGCTTAATATTTCATTCTTTTAAAAATAATTAAAGCCCAAATAGTTTTTAGTTTTTGTTGATTTTTTTGTTTAACAAAGTTCTCAAACTAGGTAAATGACAGACCAGGGCGTGACTAGTGTTTTCTGATTCTTCCTTCAAAGGTGTGTGTGTGTATTTGTGTTTAAGGATGCTCTGTTTCCTCACTAAAGGACAGAGATATGGTACATTAGTTATAATTGTAGAATAATCCAGTATTCATAACAAGACATCAATTTAAAAAGGAAGATTTGTTCAGGGTTAATTCCCTTTATTTTTGGCCCTTTTAAACAATAGATTCACTCTTAATACTTTCACAGTATGTGTACACATTCTGTTCTTCCATGCGAATAGGTTAATACTTAGTCTCATGGTTGCTTACTTATACCTCAGTCTTAGAGATAAAAAAAATTAAAAGCACATATAAAGTCATAAATTCAAAAATCATTTCTAACATTTTGACTCACTAAAGACACTGCTTCAAAAACTCAATCCATACCTCTGCATTTTTCACCTAAAATTCCTTTCCCTAGTATTAAGAACTTCAGGAGAAAAAAAAAAAAACTTTTATGATATCTGCTACAACAAAAACATATTTTTTTAAAGATTTTATTTATTTTTTTGAGAGATAGCGAGTGTGTGTGAGAGAGAGAAAGAGCACAAGCAGGGGAAGGGGGAGAGGGAGAAGCAGACACTCTGCCAAGCAGGGATCCCCATGTGGGACTCCATCCCAGGACCCCGGGATCATGACCTGAGCCAAAGGCAGATGCTTAACTGACTGAGCCACCCAAAAAACCCCCAAAACATATTTTAAACAGAATTATCATAGATGCAGGTTTTTATTTAAAAACCTTTGGGGAGGGGCACCTGGGAGGCTCAGTCAGTTAAGCATCTGCCTTCAGCTCAGGTCAGTATCCCGGGATCCTAGGATGGAGCCCCTCATTGGACTCCCTGCTCAATGCAGAGTCTGCTCCTCCCTCTGTCTCTGCCACTCCCCCTGCTTGTGTTCTCTCTCTTGCTCACTCCCTCTCTCCAAAATAAATAAATAAAATCTTTAAAAATGAATAAATAAACAAACAAACAAATAAATAAAAATAAAAACCTTTGGGGAGGTGCCTGGGTGGCTCAGTTGGTTAAGTGTTAGACTCGATTTCAGCTCAGGTTATGATCTGGGGGTAGCGAGATTAAGCCCCATGTCAGGATGTATGCTCAGCATAGAGTCTGCTTGAGATTCTCTCTCTCCCCCTGCCTTTGCCCCTCCCCAAATTTGCTCTCTCTTTCTCTCTCAAAATAAATAAAATCTTTAAAAGATAAAATAATAATAATAATAATAAACCTTTGGGACTGGCTTACTTTCATTGAATATTTATTTTTCTTTCTCCTCAGGCTTCAGGTGGCCAATTGAATTGTTAAAGCAAGGGATTTTATGTATAGATTATTTATCTTAGAAAAAAAGAGCATATTCAAGCAGACCAAAGAAATAAATATTGTCTGATGAAATCTAACTACCAACTACTCATTTGGTGGTCACATGATATCTTATGAAAATAAAAATGATTTTATAAGTTAATTTAAATATTACTCTATCGCTCCTATTCTTTGCTGCTGAACTATGCAAAGAACTGAAATGAATGCACATTAGTGGAACACAACATGTAAATGAACCTAATTTGAAACTAGGAGAAACAAAATTGTAGAAAGTTAATTGCTTTGTTTATTTAGGGTGATTGGAATAGTACTTCTTGCTCAAAGGCACACCATAGCTTGAAACTTTTATATGTTTTTTGAAAAATCTGTGCACTAGAGTTTTAATACAAGGAGTAGAAAGATTTGGGTGCTTTTAAGGGCATTCTGGCTTGCTAACTAAACATCAAGGACTCACAGTGTGGATACTTTCCTGGTGAATTCATCACAGTTCATGGTTTGGACTACAATTTTTCAGGCACTATGTTGTTTATCTTTGTATTTATTCAGAGTTGATGAGACCTAAGAAAAATGAAAGAATATCTCTAGAAGAATTTGAGATATATATATATATATATATATATAATATATATATACCTATATAACATACAACTATATATGTATGTTATATAGGTATATATATTTTATATACCTATATATATATAGATATAGATATATAGATATCTATAGATAGATAGATAGATAGATAGATAGTTATAGATATCACCTAAATTGCATCCCCTCAAAATTCATGTGCTGGGATCCTAATCTCCAAACCTCAGAATAGAACTGTTTCAGAGATAAAGTCTTTAAAGAGGGGAACAAATTAGAATGAGGCCGTTAGAGTGGGTTCCTAATCCAATTGGACTGGTTTGCTTATAAAAAGAAGGTACTTCATGGCGTCTGTGTGGCTCAGCTGGTTGAGCTCTGGACTCTTGGTTTCAGCTAAGGTCATGATCTCATGTGTCCTGGGATGGAGCCCCGCATCGATCAGCTCTGAGTGCACAGTCTGCTTGAGATTCTCTCTCTCTCCTTCTACCCCCCACATGCTCTCCCTCTCCCTAAAATAAATAAATCTAAAAAAAAAAAAGAAGAAGAAGAAGAGGAGGAGAAAGAGACTTCAGGGTATGTGTGCACAGAAAAAGTCTGTGTGAGGACACCATTAGAAGGCAGTCTTCTGCTTGCCAAGAAAAGAGGCCTCAGATGAAACAAACCTGCTGACATCTTGATCTTGGGCTTCTAGCCTCTAGAATTGTGAGAAAATGAATTTTTGTAGTTTAAACCACACAGTCTGTGGTATTTTGTAATGGCAATGTTAGCAAATTCATGCATGTATTAATTATTATAGAATGAGGTATATAAACATGAAATAGACCAGATCCTGTATCTTCTGACCAGCATTTTTCTAACTAACTAACTAACTAACTAACACAGCCAATAAACTAAACTAAACTAACACAGCCAATAAGTTAATAAGCAGAAAACAGACACTCATTTATATAGTTCAGTAATTGACATTTTCACACCAGGAGAGCCCAGTTTGGGATTCACAAATGCAGGTCCAATAATTTATGCAAGCCAGAATAATCACTGGAGAAATAAAAATATTAAAGATCTTAGAGCATATTTTCTTACTAAATGTACTCACATAGAATTACTGTATGACACCTTAGTATTGCTTTGGCTTTTTATTTTGTGTGGATGTTTTTGTGGGCTTGGGTTTGGATGTATACAAAAGCAAACTATGGTAGATCTCCTAATACTTCTAATAGGCAAAATAAAAAGAGGAAATTGGTTATCTCCCCATTATGCAATTTGTTCTTGTGTATCAGGATTTCATTTGGATCTAGTGTTCTCATGGAACAGATGCTCAATGGTAACAGTAATGCCTTTTTGGTTTTCCTGCTCTTTAATTTGAAACTTGTAAATTTATCTTCAAATATTTCTACTATGATTCATTTCCTTTTTCCACACATGAAAATCAGGGAAATATTAGTAACAAAAGACCTTTCATTGAGACACGTCTTTTTATAATAAGGGGACTCCTTTCACAGGCAATTCAGGGTGCATCTCATTGTTCCTAACTGTATCACAGGATAACCCTCAGCTATAAGATGTTCAGCCTTTTAGAAGCAGGAGGTAAGGGGAAGATGGTTTTCGAGGGCCATAGACAGCCAAAGGGCAGACTGAGTCAACCAATCCATGAAGTCAGTAGCCCTTAAAAACATGTCTCATTATGCCTAATCTCCTCCAGACAGACATTCTTGCTCATTCAATCTGTTGATTTGTTTGCCTGGGTTAAACTCTCTCATCAAAAGTATGTCTCTGGATGCAGCTTGCTTTCCATCCCAAAGTGGTTTTCTTCTAGTCTTCATTTTTTATAAACCCTCCTTCTCCACCTCTTAGAGTTGGCATTTTCTATCTTACATTTCTATATATGTTTAGTTAGGTTAAAGTCCAATATTACAGGCATAACAGGTTATTCTGCTTTGTTAACTTCAAATTCCATTATTGCCACTGAGACTCTTTGTGTTGAATAAGATGACCTGCCATAAGACTAAGTGTGAAGACCACTAACACACTGTGATGTGTCTAAGATTTTACCAACTTGCAATCTAATAAGTTAGCCTACAGTTTTAAGGATGTTGCGGAATATATACAACTTCTGAGTCAGAGACTGAGAAGAGTTTATTCATGAGAGCAAAAGCAGTAGCCAGGAGGATATCAGCACTTTTTTTTAATTTTTATTTTTTGCATTCCTTCTTCAATTCCAGTTTCTGTAGAGCGACACAAGAGGGCCAGGAGAAACTTGCACATGCCATGGGTTAGTGAAAGGAGAAGAATTCTAAGTTTGGGGACTGGAATGTTTTGTAATGGTCAGTAAGCATACCCGCCCTTTGTTCTAAAGGCAATTGCTGTATTTTTCAAAGTTATTTGCAATACAAACATCTGTGAAAAGATAATCCATCTTTTGGAGTAGTTAGAGCCATGCTCCAAAGACTTGCAGCTATGCCGGCGATCTGTGTGTCAGGGTATGCTGTCAATATAAGAGATGACCCCCCACTCCTGAACTAGGCATTTTGAGAGGGTTACTGGGAAGTGGAGAGGAAAAACTCCTATGATATCAGGGCCCAATTAAGTTAAATACATATTTCTTAACATTTATGACATACCGTTTCATCTTTTAAGAACAGAAGGAAACTCTCCAGGAAAAAAAAAAAAAAAGGAACTAACAAAATTTACAAAATGTCCACAGGCAAATTATTTTTTTTCCATAATTGCTATTCTTTTTTTTTTTTTTAGAGATTTTTTTTTTTTATTTGACAGAGAAACAGCCCACGACAGAGGGAACACAAGCAGGGGGAGTGGGAGAGGAAGAAGCAGGCTCCCAGAGGAGCAGGGAGCCTGAGGCAGGGCTTGATCCCAGAACCCTGGGATCATGCCTTGAGTCGAAGGCAGACGCTTAACAACTGAGCCACCTGGGCGCCCCACCATAATTGTTATTCTTAACGTAACATACAAATATATTATCTTGTACATAGTATAATTTCCATCTATTGCTTTATAGTTCAATGAAATGACAAGCTAAATAAAATTCTACTAAATAGCTAGATGCAATACACATTACATAATAGAATCCAACATTTACATAGTGTATAACTGGTAATAAAATATTGAAATACAAGAACGTACTTTTGTTTACAATTATAAAAAAATTATACATGTTATTTTCATAGCTATCCCTCAATTAAATAACCTTATTTGAAAAAAAGTTTTTAAGTTAGCTTAAATTTTTGAATAACGGTTCAATTGATGAAGCAAAACTACTTGGCTAAATAAAAAGACTACACATGAGATGAATAGCACTGGGTCGACCTTATGCACTATTCACTCAGGATTGTGTGACTGTCCAACAAGACCTGTGAAGGGTCTGGGATTTTTCCTTGCTTGTAAGAGGACATGTTCTGCTGTAGCAGCTGTGTGGATGTTGGCAAAGACAAGAGGACCCTGGCTCTGAGACAAAGGATTCTGCTAATCATGGTGTCGTACAACAGACAGTGTGAGCTTCATGGTAGCACTGGTTCCTTTTGCCCCCTGTGGGGCAGAGGATTAACTCAGCAGGCCTGGGTTGTTCAAACTCTGCGCATTCCTAAGGAAAAACTATTTTCAAGATCCTTGGTTTCCTGCTGGAAACTGAGCTCTTGGAATGTTCTGTTTGATGAGTATTTCTGTATGCTTGAGGCCTGGGGACATGCTGTACTCGTCTGTCCAGATAATTTGTGCTTAGCAATGTGATTTATGGTGCACATCTGCTTTTTATCGAAGGGCCTGTAGTTTGAGAAACCGAGGGTGGTCACCCAGGTACCGTACACCTCATGATAACCCTCAATTTAAACTCTGCACATCCAAACTCATATGACTTTCCCTGGTTGTCAACGCTTTTCCTGTATTGTCACGCACCATTCCTGGAGGAACTAGTGTGTTCTCTGTGACTTCACCCGGAGGGAAGAACCTGGTTTCCTCCAGACCTTGTGCTTAGAAGTTTGGGCCTATTTCTCTCCAGATTTTGCCCCCAGGGACTTTTCTCTTTGTTGATTCTACTCTGTATCCATTAGCTATAATATTAGCTATAATAAACTATAACCACGAATATAACCACTTCTGAGTCCTGTGAGTCCTAGCAAATCATCAAAGCTGACGATAATCCCGACACACACCTCAAATCCCATGCCTGCAATACAGAGTGGCCCAGGTCATGCCATGCACGCCATGAGTTTGTTACAGTTGAGGGACACTGAGTTTAAGAGACCATAATATTTTAAAAGAGCCAAAGCAATTCTGTCTAACCATTGCCCTGAAACAATGTATTGTGTTTATTATCTTGTTCAGGAAACAAATCTGCCCTCTGTCCTTGAGGAAAACACTATTTCTTCTTCCAAGGCCGTTTGTTATTCAAATGTCTTTTACAAAGAATAGTCTGGAAAAAAGTTGCTATAGCCTATGACAAACATACCTTAAGGTGATTGTAATCTTCTTCTCCTGAGTTGAGCAGGGTCTGTGACTTTGATCTAACCAATATAATGTGGCAAATGTAATAGGACATCACTCCCTTGATTTGATTACAACATACACAACACACACACAATGTATATACGTTATATATTGTACATTGGATGTTATTTATTAAATGATATTTAATATGTTCAAATATATCTATTATATATTACATATTATTATATAATATATATTATATATTACATTATATACATTATATTGTATGTTACATCCTATATGCAGTATGACACATAACATATTATATATATGACTCCATCTTGATAGCATGTGCCAGAAGAAAAACTTTTCTATTGGTCTTGAAGATGCAAATTGCCATGTTATGGATTACCTGTGAAGAAGGTCATGTGGCAAGTAGCTATTGATGTCATGAGGAGAACCTCCAACCTACAGCCAGCAAGAAGCTGGGGCCCTCATTCATATGGCTATAGATAAATGAAATCTGTTAAGCCTGAATGAGCCAGGAAGCAGAGTTATCCCTAGCTGATCCCCCAGGAGAGTGGTGTATGGCCAACCTTGATAGCAGTTTTGTTAAACCCTGAGCAGAAGGATCAGCTAAATTGTGTCTGGATTTCTGACCCATAGGAAATTAGTGATAATAAATATATACTTCTTTTGAGCTGCAAATCTTGCTGTTACCACAGCAAGAGATTACCAGTATCATGTTTTTGTCAGAAGAGATGGAGAAACACCAGAGGCCCATGAAGACTTCTCTCCCAACTTCTTACTGAAGGACTCCCTGAATACAGCCCAAAATACATCATGTCAAAGTAAGTAACTTTCTCAATTAAATAATAAACCGTCAAATCCAACAAGACGATTGAAAAGAGGCCCCTAAGAGTACAGTTATTTCTCTTTTTTTATCGACACAAATGTTGTAACACCCATTTTTATTTGGTAGGTGTTATGATAATACATAATATAAAAGTGAATGAAACAAGGATAATGCCTTAAAGACTTTTCAGTCAAGTGGCAGGGGTCAAGACTGACTCGCAATTCAATTGTCACATTCCTTGCTGGGAAACAATCTCAGCTCTACATGCAGCTAAATATTCCCCCATATACAATTCTATAATGTGTTCAATTCAAACTTTTTTTCCAGCAAATATGATGTACCGAGTACACATAAGAGAAAAATCTTATTTTTGTTAGCATTGAAATTTTCCCTGCTCTTCCACCTTATCCCCATAATAAAAGAATGTGTTGGGGGTGATATCACCCTTGAGATACTTAGGACGCAATGCATAATCAATTAAAAGCTTTCCTAGAATCCAGGATTTTGCCAGTAACCATACAACTTTTGTTTTGTTCCAATGCATATGTGAGCAGAAAGATAGTACTGAATTATTTAGAAAGGAAGAGCAACTTTAGATGCTATTTGTGGACAGGGAAAGGTAAGGTAGAAGGTAATGCAGTGATGTAGCTGGTGGCCAGACACCATCACTTGTGAAAGAACAGAAATTATTTATCTATCTGTCTATGTACCTATTTAAACACCTATTATAAATACTGTGCAATCACATGATATACAAAGGAAATAATTCCTTAACATTTCAATAGAATCTATAATTCTGGGTCTGATTTTTTAAGATTATTTTCTAGTCATGTAAACGTAACAAGAATAGATTACTTAATAAGGGTTACTTTCCCAAGTAGAGATGGAAAAAAAAAAACCAACAACAACGGTTTCACAGGAGCCCAGCTACTACCTGAATTACAGTTTTAATGAAGTTTTCAATTTACATGCCTATGTCTTTTCAGGTAAGCCATAAACTTCTTTGAAATTCTTTAGGATAACATGTGTACATGTTACTCATGCTTGTCTGTGCTGCACTTATTACTACACCCTTGCATCTTGGCAATCATATAACAACTGCTCTGATTTTTTTTTTTTTTGCTCTGATTTTTTTTAAATAAATATATGGATGGGGACTTTATAGCCAACTGCCGATAGAAGTATTATGGCTAGAGGTGAAATGAAGGCTAATTGTCCTTTATACACATTGACATCCATGGGTTTTCTTTTGTTTTTCCAAATATTGATTATAAATGTTTAATGCATTGAGTGATTTAGCTATCATGTTTTATTAAGCATAACTAATTTCACAAAGAATAAGTCCAAATTGGAAGTCTGATATCTTGCCAAATAATATAATATTGTTTTGATTCATTGAAAGCAAGCATGTTATCCCATGGCAGAAAGTAAAATAATGAATAGGATACTGAAGTCTGATTGGTATCAGTCCTAAAACATTTGAGAGTCAACAAAAATATATTTGAGAAATCAAGTCATCTGTTACTGATTTGATTGAATTAATTTTTAAATTTTGAAAATAATATGAACATGAAATACATTTTTTCAGAAACTGATCATAAATTTAATATTTTACTTTCCTTACATTTGCCATCAAAACAGAGTTGTACTTTAACTATTTAGTTGAAGGCAGTGTTTGCCTTCAAAGAAACAGCAAGACACTGCACATGTCTGCATAAAGATTCCATTGTTATGCTCTCTCATAGGGATACAAAATCTAGATTCTTCATTATAGCCATGATATAAAACAAAAGTTTTATTTTAATTGCGAGTTTCTGAATAATGTCTCATTCAAGTCTAAGTGTATTAGACATTACAGTTTGAGGTTTTAAAAATTGAGTGAACAACAACTAAACATTGTATGCAAGCCTTATATGCTATATCATAAATTATGAAAAAATATATGTTGTATGATAAATTAAACATTAGATTGTATGCTGCATTATAAATTATAGATAACTTTATACAAATATGAATTATATATGTATTTCTCTTTGCTAGTGCTGAATAATTATCATGAATGATTGTCACTTTTATATGACATAAATCCATGTTAGATATCTGAAACAAGATTTTCAAGTAATAAAACATATTCGTTCTGGTTTTGAAAACAGAAGATTTTAAACCAGAGTTTATATTATATAAATAGAGCAGACACAGAAACTAGAAAAATAAAACTTGTAAAAATGAAGTACAGAATGTTTATTAATTATTGTGTTAGTCACAACACTTTGTTGCAAGTCATCAAAATCCACCAAAGCCATTTTTAGTTAAAAATGGACTTTCATGGGAAGAACATGGGATTTAGGTCTGTCTCAATTACAGCCATTGCATGAATGTCATGTCTGGGTAAGTGATCTACTGAGAAAGTATGAGGCAGAAAAAGGAACAGTAACTTAGTAAACAGCCAAGGGATTGTTCTACTGGGTGTATCAAATTTTTGTTTGTGCATTTTTTCTTTGTATGTGTATACTCTTTTACCATTTAGATTATAAATACATTCTAGAATTTACTTTTTCCTGAAGAGCTACGTGGGCATAATAAACAGTTCCGTTTTTCTTTTGAGAAACAAAAATAGGAGTTAAGGGGCACCTGGGTGGCTCAGTCATTAAGCCTCTGCCTTCAGCTCAGGGAGTGATCCCGGCGTTCTGGGTTCAAGCCCCACGTCAGGCTCCTCTGCTGGGAGCCTGCTTCTTCCTCTCCCACTCCCCCTGCTTGTGTTCCCTCTCTCGCTGGCTGTCTCTCTCTCTGTCAAATAAATAAATAAATAATCTTAAAAAAAATAGGAGGTAAGAGCGTTCACAGGCAGTTTAACTAAAATGTTTTGGGAAAAAATTCAATAAGGACTAAAATTTATTAATGAGGAAAATTTATGACAAAGATGGTTAAAAGCCCTTTTGGTTTAGCTAATAATCTTTTAGAAGACATTCTATACAATTTTATAATTTCAAGGACCATGGAAAAGTGATGTTAACTAGATAAATCCCCTTATTATGCATTTGAAGAAACTGAGCCTCTTAGAAATGATATGGTTTGAACCTGGTCATCCAGCTAGCTAATAAGAGAGAAATTAACATGGGATGTATTGTGAAAAATATGATATATAAAAATTATTATATAATTCATATAATTATAATAATTATGTAAGTACATTATATTTAATTTATATGACATTTTCCAGACCAAACAAAAACATAATTATATATACATATATACACATATGTATACATACTCATATCTTCATCTCTGGCAGTTTTCTTTACATTTCAATATTTCAATTTTTAATATAGTCATCTATATAGCAAATATTTTCTTTAGAATGTTTAATTTGAAGAACATTTCAATATATTTACCATTTTCTACCCCTTCCAATTTTGTCTCATTTTTGTCTGTTGGTCTTTATCTATTATCCTTGAGATATCACTTGAGTTAGTGAATAATGAACATTGCTTCTAGGTGAAACACAGAATTAGGTTCCTAGGAGTCTCTGGTCACAACGTTTTTCTTAATCAATCAACATATAACCTTGTTTTTTGTATGTTTGAAGACATTTTATTTAACATACTTTGTTAAATTCATTAACATTGGATTCATGGCCAACAGGACCATACTTTGTATCTGAAAAAAGCCTCACACACTCTGTAAGGCACATCACAACCACCCTGCACGTTGGAAATCTTACACTTTTGGTACTACACTTGGGGGCCATTTTAAACAGTGAAATCACAAAAAAGGGGGGGAAAAAAAAGCACAGGGACACCTGGGTGGCTCAGTCAGTTAAGCATCTGACTCTTGGTTTCAGCTCAGGTCATAATCTCGTGGGTCCTGGGATCAGGCCTGCAATGTGAGGGGCCCCATGCTCAGCAGGGAATCTGCTTGAAATGCTCTCGCTCTGTCCCTTCTCCAATTCATGTGCACAGTCTCTCTCTCAAAATAAATAAATAAGTCTTTAAAAAAAAGCACAAAAAATGCAATAAATATGGCACTAAACAAACCATGAAAAAAGCTGAAAGCTGAGCTAAACTAGGAGGCAGAATATCACTTTGTTTGACACTAATAGGGAAATTGTATGTCGGGCAACTCAAATTTTCCATAGCTTTGCATATGTTTGTAAATGACTGCAGAAGCTGAGTATTGATTTTGGGTTAAAATAAATTTTAGTGAGTGAATGGATCCACAAATAATGAAAATCAACTGTATATGAATCACAGATGTACACATATTCTCTGTTACACATATATTCTGTTACACATATATTCTCTGTTACACTTATAAGTATAGAATTTATATGGAGTTTATTGTCTTTTTATAATATAAAACTTGATGTCATGAGCCATATTCATTAGGGAGATTGCTGATTGAAGAGATACTTATTTATATTTATATTTTACCTTAATAGACTTTGCCATCCTGGAAAGCAATAGTTGCCGTATCTCTTTTAAATTTATTTATGATTGATTATTTGAATAATATATTTTTACCATAATTGGACCTTGAAAATCTTTCTATGTGCTTGTTTGGCTTTTGGATTTGATAGTTTCTATATATTTATTCATATTTTTGAGCATTTTTTCTATTTGACCATTTTTTCCAAATAATTTATAAGAACTCTTGGTATCATATTTTCAGTATTCCTTTGTCTGTAATCTGCAAAACTGATAACCTTTATATGTTATGCTTATTGATTTTGGTTTTATATATTGTGTCATGCAATGGTTTTTATTTTTATATAGTGCAAATTCCTGTGTTTTAATTTATTTACTCTGAAGTATTGGTGTCTGTTTCTCTAAGATTGTTATATATATTTTTAGATTTTCTAGATTTTTCTGCATTAATCAGTGCAGACAAGAAAGAAATCCCAACAGCCTGAACTCTAGCCAAAGGATAAGGAAATGGTGGAGCCTTGAAAGTCAGAAAAGTTTTATAAAATAACTGGTTTGCGACAGCCAAATAGCTCAGAAAAATATCTGGCCTGATTTCTACCCATAATCACAAAGGCCAAATAAAGAACTTTTACAGACTACAAGGAAGCAACCAATTTTTCCACTGGAGTGGTGTTAGGGATGACTAAATAAGGAGCCAGGACTGTCATTCTTGCAAGACTGGAAACTTTCCTTCCCTCTCGATTCCCTTCCCCTACCAATGTAAGTCAAGATCAAGTAGGGACTTGGACATCCATTCCCATCACCAGTGAAAGAACAATACACTTTTCAAGAAATGGTACTGTAGCAATTTGACATTCATTAAAGGGGGTGTGGGGGAGTCACTTAAATTAAGTTTCATGCCTCATGAAATTTAGCTCAAAATGAATCACAGTCTTAAATGTAATTTTCAAAACTATAAGACACAAACAAACAAAAAACCATAGAAGAAAATCTTTGGGTTCTAGAACCAGGCAAGGAATTCTTTGACTGACTTGACTCCAAAAGTACAATACATAAAAAGAAACATTGGTAAATTGGTCTTGCCTATGAAAGGCTCTATTAAAAGGGTTTAAAAAGTGACATACTGGGAGAAAATACTTGCAAACCACATATCTGCCAAAAGGCAAGTATCTAAAATATATAAAGAACTAAAAACAAACCCTCAACAACAAAACCAAAAATAAACAATATTGTTAGAAAGTGTACAAAAGACATGAAGTAACATTTCACTGAATATAATACACAAATGAAAATTAAAGCTATAATGAGTATTACTTCACATCTATTAGAAGGGCTAAAATAAAAAAAAAAGTGGCAACATCAAATGTTAGAAAGGGTGAGAAAAACTTTTAAAATGTATTGGTGGTGGAATGTAAAATGGATAGATATTCTGGAAAATACTTGGGCAGTTTTTTCAAGAAACAACAATGATACATACATATACACAAACCATGTAAGTACCACGCAACCCCAAAAATGCAACTTTGGCCATTTAACACAGATACGTTAAATTTCATGTTCACACAAAAACATGCCTGAGTGGCTCAGTCAGTTAAGCAGCCAACTTTTGATTTCATCTCAAGTCATGATCTCAAGGTCCTAGGATGGAGTCTTGTTTTGGGCGGTGCTCAGCAGGGAGTCTGCTTGAGGATTCTTTCTCTCCCTGTGCCTCTCCCCTGTCTCACTCCTTCTCTCTGTCTCTCTCTCTCTCTCTCTCTCAAATAAGTAAGTCTTTAAAGGAAAAAACAAAACAAAACAAAACAAACCCTGTTCACGAAGCCATAGCAGTTTTATACGCGATAGCCAAAAAGTGGAAAATCTAGTTCTTTCCCTTCGGCAGATCCAGGATTTAGTAAAGAAATTTCTTCCATTGCTAACGTGTAGGTTAATCACAATACCTGTCTGGCAAAATTCAGTTATTCTTAAGGACCATAGACTGTTGGGTGTTTCTTATATTATTTCTCCCCTTTTTTATGGTATTAATGGAAGTTGTTATTGTGGATATCATGTCTCTTCTCTAATACTGTGGTGTGTGTGTGTGTGTGTATGTGTGTGTGTGTGTGTGTGTTTAAGGAGCAAGAAAACACAAGAATTCGATGTCAAGTACTGATGTATTTGTTTTAGAACAGTTAAAGGAGAAAAAGTTATCTAAAATAATCCATGGGCAACCAAATATTCTCTTTTCTTGTACAGCCAAAGGAGAATCATAGAAGGTTTTTGAGCAGGACTATGACATGATCAGAATTGACCTTTTGGAAGATTTACTTAGAAGCGGCACACACTAGAGATGAGTAGTAGGAGCCTGAAGGTAGTCTATGAGCTAACTGATCTTCAAGGCTTGTCAGTTATGTGTCTTAATTTCAAGCTTTGCTCAATAAATAGTTAATGATTACTTGATACACTGCATTTCATGAGATAAATTTAGACAGCAGTGTGCATCTCAAAGCTGTGCTGAAATCTCTTAGGATAATATGGTCTTCTCCCTTTATGTTGCTTTCAAATTACTTATCTTCTACTTGAACTTCCATAGCTTCACAATATATAGCATTCCCATTTTTTTGTTTGTTTCACCATATGTTTAATAATACCTTTTTTTTAAAGTTCTTTCTTTTTTTTTTTTTTGGATGAAATAGCTCTCCACAATTTTATAATTTGAAATTTTGTGGGATTTATATTCATTCTACCTATGTTTTTCTAATTTTATAAATGGCAATACCTCCTTTCAAATTTCCTTTTAATCAGAAAAAAAAAATACCATCACATTTTTTTTTTCTTACACAGGTAGCAGAGTTTTATCTTGGAATGAACATGGGCTCTGGTGTCTGTTCTATTTATCAATACCTGCTTCATGAAATATCAAAAACTGAGTGGTTTAAAATACCATCTTATTAAGTTCAGATTTGGGGGAGCAAGAAATTCAGGCAGAGCTCAGCTGTATGATTCTTCTGTCCAGATGGCGTTGACTGAGTCACTATGTCACGCACAGCTGAAGCCTGTGCTACTCCGTAGGCTCTAAGACATTCACACATACCTGCAGGGTAACTGGAATCTTAAATGATGGCTCAGATATCCAAAAACAAGTGTTCTAAGAGTGGAACGTGACAGTGGTCAATTTCTTGAGACCTGGAACCAGAAACTGGCAGAACATCACATTCACTGGTCAAGAACTCGAAGAGCCCAGATTCCATGGGAAAGAACAGGAAACACAGCAAAATATGTGTGGTATATTAGAAGTACCAGTGTCACAATTGAGTATCAGTTGGCATTTTCAACAGCTAACTAGCTTTTGACATTGAACATACAACATAATTTCCCAGATTTTAGTTTCTTAACCATAAAATTATATAATTTACTCATCACATTGAGTGTTGGCAGAAGTTAAATGCAAATATTTCTATAAAAACAGGCTACTACCTTTCCCATGGTAAATGTTTATTACATCTGAGTTTTCTTTCTTTTATCTTCACTCTGTCATTACACAGACATTATCTTACCTCAATGGTTTTATTTGTCTTTTCTGGACTTCTACGAGTATAGAAAATATTGATGTTACTAATAGAAATATTTTCATTTTTGTTCTTGTTTTAATCAGTTATTATATTGTAAGCAGACATTGGCCCAGTGATGACTGCAATATGGAAATCTATGAAATATATGACCAACGATCATTTAAAATGAAAATATAATTATCTACACTGAGATTAAGAAGCAGTTACAATGCTTAAGGTTTTTCTCCACCTGAAGTAAACCTAGTTATGGGACAAAGCAATTGCTTTTAAGTAATGGAAAATTGAATTATCTATCATGGCTTCAGGAATGCAAATACTAATGGCAATTAGACATTAAGCTCAACTTATTAAAAACTATTTAATGGACAGAGCTCAAATAGGTCCATGGCGGATTATAAACCACACAGAAGTATCTTAAATCAAACTAAAATATATATCATATCTCTTCTTCTAAAATAGGCAATATGGCTTTAAATATATTAATACTAGTTGACATGGGGATTGAAAAGTTCATGTAATACAATGACTTGAGATGAGAGCTGTTATATTCTCTGGTATAGTCTTCCTAACAAGCTTAGAGGAAATTAAATTTACAAGACAAGCTTTCCGTCTGTGAGTTTATCATTCTGCTATACAATTAAGATTGCAGATATCGTCTCTCTTCTTATTAAATCCTGTAAATGTGCCCAGAGGCTACTGCTAAGGGAATATCCACAAAATGAGATCAAGAAATACATAAATAAGAAATGTGAGTTTAGTATTCATTACTCATGATTTCCAGAGTGTGCATGGAGAATGAACAGAACATTTATATTCATTCAGCTTTACTAATATTGACCTAGCAGAATGTTTTCAATACAACATTGTGATGTCAGGGACTATCAGCAAAAAAGAACTTCTAGATCACTGGCTCAAGACAGCTCCTTTGACAGATGAAAAACAAACAGATAAATAAAAACAAGCAAGCAAACACATTCTCTAGGCCCAGAAAAAGAAAACTATCTTCTGAAAATTCAAAGACCTGGTAAACAACAGAGCTGAAACAGGAATCTGAGTACATAACTTCCAAGTTTAGAATTGTCTTAACTAATTCATTGCTAACACCTATTCTGAAATGTAATGATTAAGACCTTTACAACATATATTCCAATATTATAAACTGCCTTTAATCTACTCAGAGGACCCAGATGATAATCTGACAGTTTGTATTTTCATGGGAACTAAGGTTTCTACACATACTAAATATATTATTAAATATGGTAAATGTATATAAATATATTTTACCCCCACAATTTACAATGATAGAATTGCATTACTTCAGTAAAAATTTATCTTCTGATCCTGAAAAAAGAAATTGGAATTCGGCATTCAGATACTTTAATGTAACATCCAACTAAAACAAGATTGAAAAGCAAACAATGATCTCAGAAGGCCCAGAGCCGTGCAATGTAATCAGAAGCATGTTTTTCAGAAATTTTTTATGAAAGTGATTTATACGATATTTTAATACATTGTGATTAAATACACAGGATTATTAATAAGACAAATTTGAATTATACCCCTCCTTATAAATAAGGAGACTAACAAAATGGTACTGAACTATTACTTAACCTGGTTAGTTAATCCTTAATCTCGTCATCAACATAGGTAATTGTATCTGCCTGATGAGATTGTGTGTTTAGTGTTATGTTTGGGGGAGGGGGCGGGGCATATAAGAAAGAGAGATCTAAAGAAAGAGACGAAGAGACAGATCGAAATTGATTGCTCAGTGACAAGCACTCACTAAAGTTTTAAGCAGACAGCATGTTATGATGATTTAGAGTTTGATTTGGGTTTGGTAGACTGGGGTCTGAATGTTGTCTTCATCTCACTGGAGTGGGATACAACCTTAGGGAGAAAAGAATAATTCCTTGAGTCTGTTTTGTTGTTACGAACCAGTATAATTCAGCAAATTGGATGTATCTCAGAACGAAAACTCTCAACATGCTTTATAGACATTTAAGTTCTTGGTTAATTATTATTCTTTCTCAAAAATACAGTTTCTTCCATAAGGAATTAAGCATTTATCCTATCAAAAGGTTTAGTTCTATCCCTGTGTTGATAAAGGAAATTTTCAAAATTTAATGTTTGTGGGCCCTGTTCCTGGGGTCCCAGGGAAGCTATACTTTAACACTGACCAAGGTTAAAATGACTCAGCAAAACCTCAAAGCATGAGCTCTATTTCCACCCTGAGCACACATTGTATATCTGCTTTGTTTAAAAAAAAAAAAAAGTAACCAAAAAGGAACATTCCAAACATAAAGATAAGAAAAACAAACAAAAAACCTTCCTGGTTTCCATAAGATTAAAGTCATAGTGGCCTTGCTCATGCATACTAAAAACATAAGAAAAATTCTGTAATTTTCTAGGATGTCCTTTGTCGTGATGATTTGTAACTCTTTATGTAAAAAAACATATATGTACCAAATGTTCCTTCCCTGGAGCATTTTCCTCTTTGTGAAGATTGTGTATCCCAGCCAGCTGTCCTAACTTGGACTCAAATAAAGCTCTTTTTCTTTCTCTTTAAATTAAAAAAAAAAAAAGGGTTTGTTCATCTTGCATCTAGAATGTTACTACTTATAATTTAGATATACAAATAAGTGCAGAATTTGTAGCCATATTCAAAAACAGTGTTTAAATTCACATTCATCTTATATAGGAAAATGAATATCCTGGTTAAAGCACCATATCTTTTCTAAACACCACTCGTTATAATTACAGTTTATTTATAGAGAACATTATGATGTTTACATTATTAAAACAAAAAAGTGCTGATTTTTTGCATTAACTATAGAAGTGAATATAGTTTCTAGAAAGAAAAAATGGGAACTTTGTAAATCTTGTGAAATTTTAAAACTATATGAAATTATGGGACATTAGTATAGGGCAGAGTATATTCAGCTCTATTTGGCCTCCTGAAATTGTGATGAGCATAACTCAACGGGGAAACGCTTATTCATTCAGCAAACATGAATCAACGCCTATTACGTTCGAGGCTCTTTTCCAAATACAGCCCGCCCCCGCCCCGCGCCCCGTCTGAAAGTAGAGTGTTGCACAGATGCTGACCAACACAGTGCAAAGCTATGGTGGTTTGATGCGGAGAGGCTGAGTGTAGTTCCCCGAGAAGGAGCTTGGTGGCGCTACTCCTGCCTCTCAGGGTGTGTGCTGCCTCTAAAACGGTGAACGTTATTTTTGCTTTTTGCCTTTAAAATTATAA